>NC_046161.1:4408044-4458044 GCF_011064425.1 Rattus rattus
CACTCTGTGAGGCATGTCTGATCTCTCTCAGACCACTACTTCCACCTAATGGTTTTTTTTTATAAAAAAAAATGGGGAGATGCACGGAGCCATATTGGATTTGGGCCCTAGCCGCTTTTTGACTGCATGGTTCAAGGTGACTCTGGGCTGTTTGGCCACAGAGACTCACCCCTTAGATGACTGCCATAAGTCTTAAGATTGTTGGATAAAGCCTCTCCCATGAATTCGGCACAGGAGTATAACATCAAGGAATGCCTCAGCTCGAGCAGATACCAGTTATCTCCTCAGTCAACACCCAGTGTCTCCACCACCTGACCTCATCGCCTTTGACTTTTGCCTCCAGCTATCACTGCCTATACCCTCATCTCCCCCTCCTTCATATTTCACTGAGGTCACTCCCCCTACCTGAAAGCCTTAAAAGCTGCAATGTTCATCCCAATAAATGAGACCTTGACAACAGAACTCTTGCTTGGTCTCCTTCTTCTCTTCACCCCCATTTTGGCCCACAGGTAGAAAGCCTCTTCGGGACCCTGAATAACTGGGTCCCCGCTGGCGGGGACAAGCGTAAGTTTGGATAAAGTCTCCTTAATTATTCTATTCATACGCTCTACCTGTCCTGAACTCTGGGGTCTGTATGCACAATGTAGTTTCCAATCAATCCCCAGTAATTTGGCCACCAACTGACTTACCCGGGAAACGAAAGCGGGCCCGTTGTCCGATCCCAGGACTTGAGGCATACCATACCTGGGAAAAATTTCTTCAAGAAGTTTCTTGGTGACTATTTTGCAGTCTCATGTTTGGTGGGAAAGGCCTCCACCCATCCTGAAAATGTATCCACAAACACCAGCAGATATCTGTATCCGTACATACCTGGTCTGATTTCAGTAAAATCAATCTCCCAGTGGATGCCAGGACGATGTCCCCTGGGACGAGTCCCAATACCATTTTTCACTTTCCCTGGGTTCACTTGGGCACAAGCTTTGCAGTTTTCAGTCACTTCTCGCAGGGCCTGACCCTGTCCCAAAAGGTGAAGACCTATTTCTTCTTGCTCCAGGAGAGTTCTCATCTTCTTGATTCCCAGGTGGGTTAACTTATGTAAATGAGATATTAATTCAAAAGTCAATTTTGCAGGCATGACAATCTTTTCAATATAGACCCATCGTTTTAGTTGAGGAGAGTATACGGTCCCCATTTTCTTTAGGAGGTCTATGTCCTCTGAATCATATGGCCATGGAGAGACTTGCTCATGGTTATCTGCACTGACCAGAGTCAGGATCTGTCCTTTCTCTGCAGCCTTTCGAGCCGAAGCATCTGCCAACCGGTTTCCCCGAGCTTCTGGGCTCTGTCCCTTCTGGTGTCCTGGACAATGTATGATACTCAGTCCTTTTGGTAGGAATAGTGCCCTTAAGAGAGCTAAGATCTCAGCCTTATTTTTGATCTCTTTTCCTTCTGATGTAAGTAATCCCCGTCTTCGGTAGATTTCACCATGAATATGTGCGGTAGCAAATGCATAACGGCTGTCAGTATATACATTTAGCCTCTTACCTTCTGCCATCTTGAGAGCCTGTGTCAAGGTGATGAGCTCGGCTCGTTGAGTGGAGGTGCCTGCAGGTAAGGCACTTGCCCAGATTACCTCATCTTCGGTGGTGATTGCAGCTCCGGCCCTCTGCTCCCCATCTGCGACATAACTGCAGCCATCCGTATACCAGGTGTGGTCAGCATTCGGAAGAGGCTGATCCGTTAGATCTGGTCTGGTTCCATGTGTTTCTGCTAAAATCTGGAGGCAGTCATGTGGTTCAGCTCCTTCTGGTAAGGGGAGTAGGGTAGCCGGATTCAAAGCCACCACCGGGCCAAACTGGACCTTCTCCGTGTTTAACAACATAGCTTGGTAATGAGTCATGCGAGAATTAGAGAGCCATCGGTCAGGAGGTTGTTTTATCAGGGCCTCTACCGCATGAGGCGCCAAGATAGTCAGAGGCTGTCCTAGGGTCAGCTTATTAGCATCCCTAGTCAAGAGTGCAATTGCTGCTACCATTCTCAGGCAAGGTGGCCATCCTGAGGCAACGGGGTCTAACTTCTTTGATAAATAGGCCACTGGTCGCTTCCAGGGCCCCAATTTTTGTGTAAGGACCCCTTTTGCGTAGCCTTGTTTTTCATCTACAAATAGCTCAAAAGGCTTGGTAACATCCGAGAGGCCAAGGGCAGGGGAGGACAACAAGGCACGCTTGATGTTGTCAAAGGACTCTTGTTGTTGCGGTCCCCACTGGAAAAGCGTCCCTTGTTTAGTAAGCGGGTATAAGGGAGCAGCCATCTCGGCGTAACCCGGGATCCAGAGGCGACAGAACCCTGCCGTGCCTAAAAACTCTCTCAACTGACGGGGGCTCTTGGGAACCGGAATGCCAGCCACAGTCTGTTTTCGAGCTGAGGTCAACCACCTCTGCCCATCTTTCAACTGATACCCTAAATAAGTAACTTGAGTTTGACATATTTGGGCCTTTTTCGCTGAGGCCCGATAGCCTAGGCGCCCCAGAGTCTGCAGGAGGGATTCTGTCCCCAAACGGCAGGCCCTCTCAGTGGCACCTGCCAAAAGCAGGTCATCAACGTATTGCAGAAGTATGAGAGAGGGGTACTGGACTCGAAAATCAGCCAAATCCTGATGTAAAGCTTCATCAAACAGAGTGGGACTATTCTTAAATCCTTGGGGCAATCTAGTCCAGGTCAATTGACCCGAAAGTCCCAAGTCCGGATCTTTCCATTCAAAGGCAAACAAAGGTTGACTTTCCGGGCTGAGCTGGAGACAGAAGAAAGCATCTTTCAGGTCCAAAACCGTGTACCAAGTATGTGTAGGGGGCAGAGTACTGAGTAAGTTGTAAGGGTTTGGGACTGTCGGATGGATGTCTTCTACCCTTTTATTGACCTCTCTTAAATCTTGTACTTGCCTGTAATCTCCAGTTCCTGGCTTTTTAACAGGTAGCAGGGGCGTATTCCATGGCGACCGGCAAGGGACTAAAATGCCCTGGTTCAGAAGCCTTCTAATATGTGGTCTTATGCCCTGCTAGGCTTCCTGTGACATGGGATACTGCTTTATAGACACTGGAACTGCAGTGGCCTTTAGTTGAATAATTAGAGGAGGCTGCTGAAGCGCTAGTCCCATTCCCCCAGTCTCTGCCCAGGCTAGTGGGAACTTCGTGACCCAAGAGTCTATTTCTGTAGTTTGTGGATTGTCATGTCCCGGTTCATATAGTCTGTATTCGTCCTCTAATTGAAGGGTCAGAACTTGAAGAGGGGTCCCATGAGGGCCAGTTATCCGGGCCCCTCCTTCTTCAAAATGAATTTGTGCTTTTAGTTTAGCAAGCAAGTCACGGCCCAGCAGAGGGTATGGACAATCCAGAACATGTAGGAAAGAATGAGTCACCTTACCAGTAGCCAACTGAACCCGGCAATCTGTAGTCCATCGATATTTCTTGCCACCAGTGGCTCCTTGCACCCAGGCCGTCCGGTCACTGAGCTGTCCATGAGCCCGGGTGAGGACTGAATGTTGAGCTCCTGTGTCTACTAGAAAGGTAACTGGCTGCCCCCCGACTTCAAGAGTTATCCTGGGCTCAGGGGGGGCTCCTGGCCCTGACCTCCCTAATCTTCATCTAGGGTCAAAAGGGAGGTCTCCAACTTCTTCCGGGGTCCACGGGAATTCTTAGGGTTCTTAGGGCAATCTCGGGCCCAATGTCCTTTTTCCTTGCAGTAGGCGCACTGATCTTTGTCCAGCTTCAGCCCCTTTCGAATTCCCTTCCTATCTCCCTTCCTTCCCTGACTCTGAACTACGGCGGCCAAAATCCGATTCAGCTCCTTGCTCCTCTTCCTCTCCCTCTCATCTTTCTCTCTACGTACTCTTTCCTCCTTCTCTTCCTGTGTCTCTCTCTTATTAAAAATCCTTTCTGCTTCCTTAAGCAAGTCCTGCAGCGTATAACCTTGTAGGTTCTCCAATCTCTGTAACTTAGCCCTAATATCTGGCGCAGCCTGCCAGATGAAGGACATAGAGACACTCGTCATCTGCCCTGGGTCATCTGGATCATAGGGTGTATACATGCGATAGGCCTCCTTTAGTCTTTCTAAGAAAGCTGAGGGGGTCTCATCGGCCCCCTGTAATACCTGCTTCACCTGAGCCAAATTGGTTGGGCGCCGGGTAGCCCCTCGGAGACCCGCTAAGAGCAACTGGCGGTAAAGGCGTAGGTGTCCCCTACCGTCAACCGTATTGAAGTCCCAGTTCGGCCTTGTGAGTGGAAATGCATCATCAATTGCATCAGGCAGCTGAGTAGGACGCCCATCATCCCCCAGGACGTGCTTCCTGGCTTCTAGAAACACCCTCTGTTTTTCTTCCGAAGTCAAAAGAGCCTGTAAAAGCTGCTGACAATCATCCCAAGTGGGCCGATGTGTGAGTAAGACAGATTCTATTAGTTCAGTAAGGGCCACTGGGTCCTTGGAAAAAGGGGGGTTGTGCTGCTTCCAGTTATAAATGTCGGCCGCGGAAAAGGGCCAATACTGGGTCTGCCCTCCCGTTCCCTGTCTAAGGGGAAAGGCCTGAGAGGTCGAATCCGGTGCTGCTTCCCTCTTATGGCGCAGTCTCCCTGCTATTGGAGAAAATGCTGCCTCAGACTGGGGTTCGGCTTCTGGGAGGGCAGGCGGTCTTGCTTCTGCCTCCTGAGCTGAACTGGTAGAAACGGGATATGGAGGAGACTCCTCAGATAGGAGGTCTATGAGGGGAGAATTAGAATCTTCCGGAAGCACCGGTTTGGGTTTAGATGTAGTTTTAGGAGATTCCTTCTTGGTAAGGACAGGATAGAGAGAGGAAGGGGTTGAGAGAGAAGCAAGTGGGGCTGAGGGAGTAGGGGGCCAACTTAAGTCTACAAAGGGTTGCACCCAAGAAGGGGGCTCAAAGGCAAGGCTTTCCCAGGTGATAATGTAAGGCACCTGGTCAGGATGTCCATGTAGTCCTTTATGGAAGATCTGATCCTTGACCTGTAAAATAACAGTTTTATTAAAAGTACCGTCCACGGGCCATCCGGCCCCAAAAGTGGGCCACTCAGAAGTGCAGAGGGTCTGCCACTTCCCCTTCTTAATTTCGACGCCTTGTTCATCTGCTCGGTCCTTGACGTCCTTCCAGTGGTCGAGAGTAAGACTCAGAGGTGTTGTTAAAGACTGTCCCATGTTAGTTTCAAGGTAAATTAGAGAACAAACAAGACAAACACACACAACAGTCAAACAAGCAACAGTCAAGCGCGCCACTCGGCTACGGCGCAAAACTGAAAGTAAAAAGTCGGAGGGGTGCACTGAGGGTCCGGATCCCTCACCCTCCACCAAAACTACGTATCCTTCTGATACGGACTGAGCCCCGACAAATCGGGCTCCAAACACCCTTGGAACGTCTTCCAGGGCTGCGGGGGAGAAGTCCGAGCTCGTCAGCTCCTTCTCTAGCCCGCTCAAACACTAACAGTCTAGACTCAAATCCAGTAACCAAGCAGTTATGAAGCAAGCCACTCAGCAAAACTACAGCAAGATGAGACAGAACACAACGAATGCTGGCCAGCTTACCTCCCAGTGGGTGTTCGGTGGTCTTTGGGTAGAGAATCTCCGATCCCGGACGAGCCCCCAATGTAAGACTCTCAGAGAGAATCTTCCCTCAGGAGGGAGATCCTCAAGCCCCAATGACCAGTCCGAGTCACAGGCTGCAATCTGCAAAAGGATTTTTATTGATCAGGAAGCACAGGTATCTGTGGGCGTCCCAGTCAATTTGGAAGACTGGCGCGCCTACCAGAACCAGGACGGGCTTTTTATAGTATTTTGGGGAGCAGAAGCAGGCTTACAGAAGCAGATGCATGGTTACAGGGATGTGATTGGTGGAGTAAATGAGGCATACGTGTACATTACCTATTTTGGCTATAATCATAACAGTGAGTTAGCAAAAAGTACATGGTGGTCGGGTCTCCCGGGGGGTCAGGGACTTGTTTCTTTTTCCCTGCCAGGTGGCCCATGGAGCAATGCCCATATTTTAGTCTAGTTTCTGTATTTTGTTTTCTTTTCTGGGCTATTTTGTCTAAATGTTGGGTCAGCTTGTCCCACAAAGCTTGGGACTCATATGAACTTCTTGAACTTTCTCATAAGGCTTATTTTAGTTCCAGGCCTGTGTATTAAAACTCATCCGTCATTTCTATGTTTGAGGGCCTAGGGCTGGGCTTGTATAATCCCTTTTCTGGAGGGGGGTCTTTCAAGTCCATGTATAGTCTTTAGGTAGTGGCTTAGTCCCTGGAAGCTCTGGTTGCTTGTCATTGTTGTACATATGGGGTCTCAAGCTCCTTCAAGCTCTTCGAGTTCTTTCTCTGATTCCTTCAACGGGGGTCCCGTTCTCAGTTCAGTGGTTTGCTGCTGGCATTCGCCTCTGTATTTGCTGTATTCTGGCTGTGTCTTTCAGGAGAGATCTACATCCGGCTCCTGTCGGCCTGCACTTCTTTGCTTCATCCATCTTTTCTAATTGGATGGCTGTATATGTATGGGCCACATGTGGGGCAGGCTCTGAATGGGTGTTCCTTCTGTGTCTGTTTTAATCTTTGCCTCTCTATTCCCTGCCAAGGGTATTCTTGTTCCCCTTTTAAAGAAGGAGTGAAGCATTCACATTTTGATCATCCGTCTTGAGTCTCATTTGTTCTAGGCATCTAGGGTAATTCAAGCATTTGGGCTAATAGCCACTTATCAATGAGTGCATACCATGTGTGTTTTTCTGTGATTGGGTTACCTCACTCAGGATGATATTTTCCAGTTCCAACCATTTGCCTACGAATTTCATAAAGTCATTGTTTTTGATAGCTGAGTAATATTCCATTGTGTAGATATACCACATTTTCTGTATCCATTCCTCTGTTGAAGGGCATCTGGGTTCTTTCCAGCTTCTGGCTATTATAAATAAGGCTGCTATGAACATAGTGGAGCATGTGTCTTTTTTATATGTTGGGGCATCTTTTGGGTATATGCCCAAGAGAGGTATAGCTGGATCCTCAGGCAGTTCAATATCCAATTTTCTGAGGAACCTCCAGACTGATTTCCAGAATGGTTGTACCAGTCTGCAATCCCACCAACAATGGAGGAGTGTTCCTCTTTCTCCGCATCCTCGCCAGCATTTGCTGTCACCTGAGTTTTTGATCTTAGCCATCCTCACTGGTGTGAGGTGAAATCTCAGGGTTGTTTTGATTTGCATTTCCCTTATGACTAAAGATGTTGAACATTTCTTTAGGTGTTTCTCAGCCATTCGGCATTCCTCAGCTGTGAATTCTTTGTTTAGCTCTGAACCCCATTTTTTAATAGGATTATTTGTCTCCCTGCCTAACTTCTTGAGTTCTTTGTATATTTTGGATATAAGGCCTCTATCTGTTGTAGGATTGGTAAAGATCTTTTCCCAATCTACAACTGCTGTTTTATGATGCTAGCATTTATGTTTATAAAACAATAAAGGCAAAGAACAATTGGATGTTCAGATTCCCACATGAGCACTGATAAATAAAGATGCCAGCTACATACATGTGATACCCTAAGGTCTTCAACTAAAGTTCTAATTTTGGAAACAGGCAATGGGCATCAGTGTGCAACATGTGGAAAGGCAGGTAAAGGGCTCTAGCCAGCCGATAATGGCAAACATGGCTCAGGAAGACTTTGCCCTTCTCCCTCATCCCCTCTGCCTTGCTAAAAACTGTTGGATTGCATTCCAAAAGCTGGCCACCAAGGTCTAGTCCCTTATTAGTCCACTTCCTCCTCCTGAGACTGACTACCAAGGTCCAGCTATCAAAATATGGAAGTCCAACAATCAAAAGCCCCCTTTGGTGCACCTAATTAACATGCCCAGTTAAAACTAAATACCTCATCCTGACTCAGGGTTTTCCTTTACCTTATAGACCACCAGTTGCCTACATGCCTCTGTGTACTCTGTCCCCATTGTTCCTGTCCCCTCCCATCCATCCTCTATCTCCTGTCTTTGTCTCCTTTCCTGCCCTTATTCCCTCTGGGGCAAATAAATCTGAAAGCATAGTCCTGGGGTGTATGAGCCAACTCAGGTTCCCTATAGCAGGTGTTTCAGGTGTGTTTTAGGGAGGGGCCAGGGACCACATTACAACCAGATGACCAGTTCAGAAAATCAGTCATAGCTCTCCAAATCTGTTATTTAATAGAGTGCTTCAATAGGGTAAAGATCCTTCAACCTTCCTACTGTGAGGAATACAAACAAACTTTAATCTCAAAATGGGATCACAGGTGTATAGAAAGAGAATATAGCTATGTAACTATAAAGGTATAAGCTGATATGAGATATTTTTAAAACCATACTTAAAAGTACACCCATGATCATAGTCTCTCTTACAGACCCACTGGTTCTCACTCAGGACTCAGCCAATCAGACCCTCAGACTCAAGCACAGGACATGAATTGCAAATGTATACACAAAAGCTTTCTTCACTGGGCCATGCTGTCAGGCATACTATTGAACTGGCTTAAATTTTCAAATAACCCTATGGAGGGTTAACTTTGCACTTGTCAGATGCTATTATATGCACAGTATATAAATCTGTTACAGACAACAGTCATTCCGGGTGCCTCAGAGTTCCATAAAATTTAGTCTTAGCTAAGCTTATGTAAGCTACGGTATGAACACTCAGTTGCAGCCAAACTTTTTAACCTTGTGACACAATGTCATCATCTACAGAGTTTTTCCTTGAGAACTGTGCAATCAAGTTACCAGCAAAGAAAAGGGTCACAAGGACACCTTAATGTTTTGTATAAGTTTACAGATTGTGTTGGGCCACATGCATAATGGCAAGAGCCATGCATTGGGTAAAGGTAAGAGAGTGGCTTGTAATTTGTGAATATATCTACTTTAAAGCAGACATTTCCCAATTATCTGTAGAGAGATTAATTACAATAGAAGTCTTTTCATGGCTTCAGCACAAGGAAAGGACTGCAGGTTCATAGATAGATGGAATGAGCACTGGGAAGCCGGTACTTGTGAGCAGTGTTTGCAGGACACCAAACAGCTACTCCAGGCTACACACCAGTGGAAAGGAGCAGGGAGACTCACCCTGGAGCCAGAAGTCACACCCTGTGGGTCCTTCTGAGTTTTCTCTTACGTTTTAATGTTCTTCTATCTATATAAGTACTTGTCCTTTATCTGTGCCTGTATCCCCCTCTAGCTCTGTCCTTATCCAAGCCTCTGATGTGCCCAGAGAAACACAAACAGAATTCTTTATCTCTCCCTTTTTTTCCTGACATCTAGGAAGTTTTCTCTACATTGTAATCATGGCCATGTCCCACCCCCACTGCCCACCTAGCTGGAGGCAGCACACAGATGCCACACAGTCTCCCTAAATTCACCTGACCCCACTCATTATGTATCACCCTTGAGGCTGCATCCATAGAAACAGATGGTGAGGCCTCAAAGCCACGGATGCCAATCAGCATGTTCTCTAATCAGTTCCCTTTCAAGTGACATCTGCTTCTTTCTTCCTCTAGGTATATGCAATAGATTCAAAATCTATTGCACTGCCTTCTACATGGGATAGAGGGTGCAACATGCTCACAGAACATTTCCCTGGTGCAAAATGGGCCAGCACACACAGACTGAAAGGGCAGGTAGGAGAGCTTTACTGTCCTGCAAGTCTGCTGTGCAGAGACTCAGCTCTTCTGTGTGTGTGTATTGGAGAGGGTGAAAGAGCAAAAGACAGTATTATAAAGTTGTTCTCAATCACTTTGGCTTAGTTAAAATTTCTCATCCAAGGCTGGAGATAAGCTCCACAAGTATGCTTGCCTGGCATGCACCACATTCTCGGGTTGAACCCTAACATCACACAGTCACACACCAGTAATCCCAGGACTCAAGAGCTGGAGGCAGGAGGATCAGGAGTTCGAGGTCTCCCTCAATACATTGTAAGTTCCAGACACACAAGATCCAAAACTAAACAAAGTTCTTTCCCCTTCCCTGTGGTATTGTTTGAAAAAAAAAGCCCACTAGTTCTTTATCCCAAACGCCAAAACACAACAGGTCTACATTTGCTGACTTGATGTGCCTAATAGGCTATCCCAATCACAGGCCCCACCCATCTGCATGTGCTTTCTGTAAATCAGTCAATTACCAGTCCCCTCAGGGAACTGATCTTCTTTGGTAGATGACATCTATGTGTAGGGCAAGTGGGCTATGCTACCAGATAGTCATAGGAACTAGGGAGGTTGAATGAGCTCAAGCCCTAGGAATCTCAGAGATTTGATAATGACAGAGTAGAGCTGCTCTGGAATGTGTAACCAGGACGCCCAACAAGTACTCAGTCATGTATCATAGCACCTGTAATTCTTATCCATGCTAATGACTAGCTAGCTAGCCTTAGCCTTTCCTTAGTCAATGACCTTCCCTTCCTGGATATTCTCACGCCCTTTCCCTAAGAGATACATATTCCCTGGTTTACCCTGAATAAAGTGTATACACTTACATCCACCCTCAATAAAACAACACGAACAAGCAAGGTTCTCAGGGAACTGCTTCATTAAAGGTGGATATGGAAAAGGCTTCACCTAAAAGAGTCACACCTAAGATACCCAAAGAAAGCATTTTTTTCTCCTCTGATGCCCTGAAGGAAACATGGGCTTTGGACCCTCCATTTTGACCTTTGCTCTGTCTTCTCTGGACAGTGACATCCTGACACTCCTAGCAGAGAGGCAGAATGCAGTATCACTTCTGTCTTAGGGTTTTAATGCTATGAAGAAGTACCATGACCAAAACGATTCTTTTTCTTTACAACAAAGAAAAGTAAAATGAAATTTCATTTATGGACATATATATACACACCCGCATATATATGTAAAACACTTAAGAATTGAAAAGCAGCTACTAGAGGTAGTAGAAATTCCAGTAAGGTTTCTTTCTTTCTTTTGTTTGTTTGGTTGGTTTTTGGACTTTATTTTTTATTGGATTTATTTATTTATTTACACTTCAAATATTATCCACTTTCCCAGTTTCCTGTCCATAACCTCCTATCCTATTCCCCTCCTCCTTCTTCTATGAGAGTGTTTCCCTACCCATCCACCCACTCCTTCCTGCCTACCCACCCTAACATTCCCCTACACAGGCGGTCAAGCCTTGGCAGGACCAATGTCTTCTCCTCCCATTGGTGCCCAACAAGGCCAAGATAACTCATAAAGACAACATTTAATTGGGGTTGTATTACAGGTTCAGAGGTTTAGTCCATTATCATCAAGTATGAAGCATGTCAATGTCCAGACAGGCGTGGTGCATGAGAAGCTAAAAGTTGTACATTTTCAGCTGAAGACCACTAGTCGAAAGCTGGCTTCCTGGAAGCTGGGACAAGGGTATTAAAGCCCACAATCACAGTGACACACTTCCTCCAACAAGGCAACACCTTTTCCAACAAGGCCATATCTCGAAATAGCACCTCTCTGGGCCAAGCATATTCAAACCACAACACCTATGCATCTTAGTAAAGTTGTGGTCACAGAGGCATTCTTCTCTACCTGCTGAAATAGCTTCCTGCTGCCTCCAAACACCATGGCAGCATCCTATCAGTACCCTGTGCTCTCTGGAGTATATAAGTAGATTTTGTGTGTGTGTGTGTGTGTGTGTGTGTGTGTGTGTGTGTGTGTGAACTGTGATAATGCCTCCCTATCCTGGCTCATCTGAGAAGCCATAACTAACTTTCTGTCTGTTCTTGGCTGTGTTGGTTTAGGTCAGCTCTTGATCGACTCCCAAGAGCATTTTAGAAAAAAACCATTGTGATGACTAATGATGGTCATCACCTTGACTATATCTGGATCAAGCTAAAACCAAAGCAGTTGGGCACATTTTTGAGGGGGATTTTCTTTACTGAATCCTTTGAGGTGGGAAGACCCGCCTTAATCTGGTCTATACCTTCTGGTCACAGTCTACATCAAAGGATATAGAAGAAGGAGCTTTTGAATTTTGCTTACTTGCCCTCATTCCTGCTTGCAAATTCATCTGTCTTATTGCTAGGGCAATCCTTTGCTGTTGTTAGAATCTGTTTATTCAGGATTCCAATGTTGACTGAAGACCAGCTGCTCTATTGAACTCCAGCAGCAAATTATTCAATCTCATGGACTGAAACAACTACTGACTCTTTTCCATAGAGAGACAATTATTATTATACTACTTGGATCACAGCATATAAGCCGCTCTAATAAATATATACATAGATATATGTATAAGTCAAGGTTCTCTACAGTAATGGAACTTATAGAATGAATATTTTTTGTACACTCACGCACACACACACAGTGTCAGTGTGTGTGTGTGTGTGTGTGTGTGTGTGTGTGTATTAAGTTGATTTATTAAAATGACTTACAGGCTATAGTCCAGCTAATCTAACAGTGGCTAGCAATGAATGAAAAGCCAAAGAATGCAATAGTCGCTCAGTACACAAGGCTGGATGTCACAGTTGGTCTTCAGTAGATAATGGAATCACAAAGCTAGCAAGGAGAGAGAAAGCAGGCAAAGGGCCAAAGCTTGCATCTTCTATGGTCTTATATAGGCTCCCAACAAAAGATCTGATACAGACTAGAGTTGGTTTTTTTCCCAGCTCAAATGATCTTGATTAAAAATCTGTATTTCAATCTCAAAATTCCCTCTTTGATATAGATTGTCCTACTTCAGATTAAGAAAAAAAATCCTTCACAGATGTGTCCTTCATTTTTGGGTTTTGGGTTTTGGGTTAATTCCATTTGAAGTCAAGTTGATAACCAAGAATAGCCATCACAAGTCTACACATACAATCATATCTCTTTATGTCATGATTAATTTCCAAATGAAAACAATAACCAGTCATAATAACTCTAACATGTGAACATGTTATAACTACTCCATGAACAATTGTAACATACTGTATTTTTAGCCAGCTTATAATTACATATAACATGATATAACTAGCCCTTGTACAACCCCAAACACATTGTAAATTTAAAATTGGTAGCAATGAAGGCTGGAGAGATAGTGGTTGAAAGCATGGACTGTTCTTCCAGAGGTCCTCAGTTCAGTTCCCAGCAACCACCTGGTGGCTCACAACCATCTGTTGTGGGATCCTATGCCCTCTTCTGGGTGTCTGACAGCTGCAGTGTGTTCATTTAAATAAAATATTTTTTTTCAATATAGGTAGCAATGTTCTTTGAGTGACATTCTTCTAGTATCTCAAATTTAAATATGATAACCATTAATATTCTCTTAATTGGTGTTATATCACATGATGAAAAAAATAGGAAAAAACCCACAAATATCTATACAAACACACACTTACCGAAATACAACAGAAACACTCATGTCAGTTGTGATGTTAGCTGGTATTTATAACAACCTTCCACTACTACTAATTCTGTATGTTCTCTATCCTCGACAAGGACATCAGCAGATCTTGGTTTATTTCCAGGTGGAGTGATCTATACCTTCATTCCTGAGTGTCTGTGTCCTTCGTTATCCTGCCTGGATTAGGCTGCTGTAGCTTCCCATTAACTTTAATCACAGTATGGTAGCACCAAGAGGTACCCCAAAGGAACTCTTGCATTCCAGACATAATTTTTCTTATCTCCATGGTGAAGAAGCAATTCAATTTACCCATGATAATCTGGATCCATCATGCCTCCTAACTCTTATTTCTTTCTTAGTCTTATGGCTTAAGGACATCAGAAGTTCAAAGTGACAAAAGGAAATTCTGAGCTTCCAGTTCAATGCAGTCTGTGCTATAACTCCCGGCAGGAGTGCTCCCCCTCTAGAACCAAAACTTCTAGGCCAGTGGAACTTATGTTCTTGGGAACAAGGAGCAAATATTCTGCCAGTTGGTTGCTAGGGGTGATAGTAAGTGAAATTTCCCTTTGCTACTCCTTAATTCTGGGACCTATGGGTCCTAGCTATGGAAGAAAACTTACCATATACTAGGTGCTGATTCAAAGCATATATCACCTTCTGGAGAATTCTGTTCCAGTTCTCCAGGCTTCTGCCACCTAATTGGCATTTAATTCTGTCTTCAAAAGGCCATTTGATCTTTCTATCAGGTCAGCTGAACATGATAAGGCCAGTAGATTTCACAATCGTGGGCCTACTGGTATACTTCTTTTGCTATGAAGTGAGTTCCTAGATCAGAAACAATCCTGTATGAAAATTCTTCTCTGCTGAAAGTCACCTTTTGATGAGCATTTACATGGGGCAAAAATATCTTCACATCCTTCATCCATTTGGAGAGATCTAGCTATATAATTCTTTCCCAGATGTCATTTTTTAAAGATTTATTGATTTATTTATTATGTATAGAGTTCTGCCTGAATGTACACTTGCACACCAGAAGAGGGCATCAGATCCCATTACAGATGGTTGTGAGCCACCATGTGGTTGCTGGAATTGAACTCAGGAACTTTGGAAGAGTAGTCAGTGCTCTTTACCTCTGAGCCATCTCCCAAGATGTCTTTCTCAATAATTTCCAATCATGTTCTTTCCAAATTTCTGATCATCTAGCCAATCCACTGGCCACAATTCGTGAATCAGTGAACAGTTGCATATCTAGTCATTTCTCCTTCCAAACAAAATGTATTATGATATGTACTGCTCAAAGTCTTACATACTGTGAATATTTCCCTTTGCCAGTGTCTTTCCAGGTGTCTCAGAAAGGGATTGACATGCTGTAACTGTCTACTTCTGGATGGTGCCTGTATAATATTCAGGAAAATCAATAAAACAGACCCTAGTCTTCTCTTCCTCAGTCAACCAGTCAAGGGCACAACCCATGAGAATATATAATATACTTAGCAGCAGATAGTATTATAGCAGCCAATACCAAGCCAAGAACTATCTTTCAGAGGGAGAATAGTTGTCTGCAGATAATGGTAGAGGACTGCACTAAATTCTAAAGGTCTCTTCTGCACCTATAGGAGCCTGCTAAAGATTGCAAACAGCATTCCTGTCTACCACTGACATCTCAAGTACAATTAGGTCTGTTAAATCATATGGGCTAAGTAACAGAGCAGGCTGCATAACAGGATAAGGAGGAAAGATTACTTATCTTTCACTTTAGAAAGAATATCTTTGCATGCCCCACACCACTAACCTCTTAAGAATTTTGGTTGGATTTATTTCCTATCCTTTGATGTTCATATGGGTTACCAATCAATCCAACATGGTTACTAACTCCTACTTGACCCATTCAGCATAATGTCATCAGTATAATCCATCAATGTGATATTTTGTGGAAAAGACAGATGATCAAGAACCCTTCAGGACAGGTACTAAGAAAAAGGCATTTGTTAGATCTGCATCCTGTTTGACAAGATAGAGCAGGTCAAGACTTGGAGACTTGGTGGGCACACGCCTGAGACTTAGGTGACTCCCAGCTCCCTGCTATACTCCTGACTTGGAATATGTGCCATGTTTCTTACATAAAAAAATGTGACCACAGGTCACTTGGGCCCAAAATAGAGGTCTCCATGCTAATGAAGTACCTAGAGGCCCAGCAGGCTTAACCTATAAGCTTTCCTTCTTAGATATTCCTCCCTGCAAAATGTATTTAATCTCAGGCCCACCCTGAGAAAGGGGTACGGCTTTACACATCCATTTTCTGCCCTGACAATAAACTGTTTAGAACCATGAACTGTCTTTTTTCATCAAGATCCTTCATGGGGAGCCATGAAGAAGGCATTTGCCTATGAAGGAATAAAGTTCCATAGATGTGAAAAACAAAGCTGCAAGAACAAGGTTTTGAGAAACCCATCTGGGGGTCAGGACGCCTATGACCTTTCTGAGAGATACATCTGACGTCAGGATGCCCAGTGGTATGATAAAGTTTTGGTGATCAAGATATTGAGGCAATTCTGACTAAGCTAATAAGACAAAACAATAACAACTGTTCTCCCTACTCCTCCCTGAGGTAAATTCCGAGAACAACCACAAGATGTCATCCTGACTCTGCCCGACCACCCAGGTCACCCCCCACCCCCCTCTAAGAGACGTGCCAACTTAGCCCTTTCCCAGTGATTCTCCAAGGCCAGGTGTAGGGCTAGATGAGAAAAGTGACCAACTGAACCAAGAACAGCCCCTTAAGCAGGCCAGCCAATACCTGACCAGATCCTTTGTCCTATGCACCACCAATGAGAATAGGCCAGCCAACCCTGTTGCTGAAGCCTGCCTACTATAAAGAATAAAAGTTGTGTGCTTTTTGAGTTCGGGGTTGCCTCTCCCTGAGTGGATGAGCATCCCCACATACATGGATTAAAAATCTTATACCCTCTTGCTATTGCAGGGGTCACTTTGTCGTTTGTGCTCTGTGGGCGACACTCCTGAGGTAGGGCCACTTTGGGGTCTTACAACACCTACAGGGCTGCAGCCTAATCTCTGAAAGAAAGCCTCTCTGTGTTCCCAGCCACCACCTCCACCAAACTTGCCTCCTCCAAGATAAAGACAATCACTGGTGGGTACAAGCCAGAGCTCCCTTTCCCCCACCCCCACCCCAGGCTAGACACTGTCCCGAGCCCGCAGCCCCTGACTCCCTTTTCTGCTCTTCAGCGGCGCCTAGATGTCCAAGAGTCTTAGAACTTCAAAGTCCGGCTTCATCGCAAAACCAGGGACCTCTGCCCCCAACCCTTGAACCAGTTCCGACTTTCCCACACCTAAAACTTCACTTTCCCACCCTCCATTGTGTGTGTGTGTGTGTGTGTGTGTGTGTGTGTGTGTGTGTGTGTGTGTGTGTGTGTGTGTGAACATACATACAATTATACATTCTGGGACTGAGGAAATAACCACAGGATGAATTTGCAGACCCATTGGATCCACTGAATCAGACTTCAGCCAAAACTCCATTAAACACCTGACCTCCATAAGCCCCTACTTGAAATGGAGGGCCACACTGTTTTTCAGATCTCCTGGAATCAGCAGTAATTGAGAATCAGTAGCCAATGGGCCCTGGAAAGTCTGTTTACACTCCCCACCCCACCCCTATCCCCCAGTTTATCCTTGCAAAAGGCCATAGATCCCTCTAGGGAAGGAGAGGCAAATTCCTTCCTCAGGGGAACATGGCCATCTCTTTATTTAAGAAGGGATTCTGGGTTTGCAAACTGGCTTAAGTCTGGAAATTGAACCACATGCCTCAATTCCTTTTTGCCACAATCCAATGTAGCTTTTCTTTCATCTCTGTGAGATTTTTTTCCATTTATACTCATCAAACAGAAATTCTGTACTCTTCTTATCTATTTCATGCCTGGAAACACCATGATTGATTAGCTAGGATCCATATGAGTGATGCCACCATAAAACTCACTTTGCCTGTGCTGACCCTTATCCATATTGCTTTGTCTATGCTGCCCATTACAATAAACTTGCCTTTGGTGACTCAGGGATGCTCCCTGGTGCCTGCTACCTCAAGGCCCAGTTAAACCTACTGAGCTTAATTCATCCAACTAAGAAGTAGTGTTTCCAACTCTAAGGTTTGGCGTGAGAAAAAAAGCTCCTCAAATGTGCTAGTGCCCCTCTCATCATTTTGTATCTTAGAGGATTAATGAAGGGCGTGTCTTCTGGGCCTTCCTATTGTGGAGGATTAGGTTTTACACTGCACTCACTCTATCATTGCAATTTTCCTTCGTCAACACTAAGCCAAGAGGTGTCAGCAATCTCCAAGTCCTTTTTAGTAGACCATCTTTTGACAAATGCTTCAGTCAACCATTCAAATTTTAAACAGCTTTTTAAATTTGTGTGAGCTTCCCTTTATCTATAGTTTCTACTCAGAGGGCCAATATCAACAAACTCATCTAGTTTTATTTTCCTTCCACCATTATCCCACACTCTTAAAATTGAATCCATCCCAACACATATTCCCCAGATTTCTGTTTGCATGAAGCACTAAGCTCTTTAAGTTCCTTAGTAGTGTAGCTCACCTCTTCAAGGACAGCCTGCCCTCTAGGAGGCTAATTTGCCGTAAGTCTAGTTATAGGTCTAGAGGCAACTCTTGGTGGGTCCTAAGAGACATCAGTATTGTCTTGCCTGACATTCCCTTCAAAGAAAGTCATTACTAGTTTAGCACACAATGAAGGTTTAATTTCCTCAATTAAAGGCAAAATTTCAGGGTTTGAGGGGGTAAATACATCACTGATGGTACAGAGCCTACTTCTTCTAGTGAGATAATTCCATGAGAATCTGCAGGTTCAAAGTTCTCAGCTTCCATAGGCTCCTCCCACACATCCCATCCCAAGTTACAGGATCCCATTCTTTACCAATTAATGTGTGTACCTTAACCACCAACTTCCTCCACTGCTGGAACATGAATTTTCACTGTAATTCAGCCAACCTTATAATTCAGTTTCAGTTTGATTTTCCGTACCTTGAGCTCTGTGGCTGCGGTAGATAAGCTTTTCTTCCAGGGCACACTTAAAAGCCTTTATACTGTTTATGCATTGTTGGAGCTGGTCAATTTACCACTGAGGTCATTGTTGCCCTTCACTGTATTCTGAGATGTGAGAAGTTGGTTAATTTGATCACAGAACTCATCCCTATCCTTTATCCTGTTATCCAGAGATGCTAAGAGCAACTGACCAGCACTATCATTTTCCTTATTTTATTTTTCCCAAAACTGCCAAAAGTTTTATATAGAGAGGCAACACATCCATTGCTGCCCACAATTGGTGAATGGAGATAATCAAATGCATTGGCACTTAAGCTCACACCATGGGCTTTTCCTATCAATCAGACACAACCTTCAGACTAGCCTTAGCATACTGTTTATCTTACTGCTTCTGGCACAGTTTTATACGTACATTGTTGGTATAATTGTTTTCCTTAGTACCTGAGGAACTCGGTGGGTGCTGATGGCTTCTCTTTCTTCTCCCTGTGAGAGATAGAGTTTTAAATTAGCCCAAAACTCAGCAACAGGACCTGTCTCTGGAAGACAGATTATTAAAAATGCAAGAGAACTACTTTGCTTATCACCCGGTGTGAGTAACTGTTCTTTGTTCTGCCCCTGTGATGTTTATTTAAGCCCCTACTTGTGCTTTCCAGCCATTGCATCCTACAGAGAACGCTCCAGGAAACCGGGCAGCCCAAGCCTAACCAGAGGTGTTTCAAATACAGATGCTTCATCAATTCTGACAAACTTTTAAAAATAATGAGGACCTGAAGACCCGACCCTTCTCCTGATTTAGTAGCTCTGTTCCAGGAACCAGGGGGCCATAAAACCTTCTGGTGTCCTCTTATCTCCTGGAGCCATAAAACAATCCTGTCTCCTATGTGGGATATGTGTCGGCCTGGAGATCTCTGTAATAGGTCTCCGTAATAAACCTCGCCTTTGCTTATTACATCCAAAATGGTCTCTCTGTGTCTGGGGTCCGCGATTTCCCAAGACTTGAGTAAGGGTCTCTCTGCGTGGGATCTTTCACCTGTATAGTGTTTGACACTTAAATACATGGAAAGTACTCAATGAAAGGGAAGGAAAGCAAGAAAGAGTGATGAGAAGGTCAGGGTGAAAAAGTCTTGCCTGCCTTTCTCTAGTGTATAGAGATTGTTGTTTATCAGACCACACTTCCAGTCAGAGTACACAGATTTTTAAAGCTCCTTGTCCTTGACAAGCTGACCCTATTTAGTTAGGCTCTTAACCTTAGATATGAACACACGCCCTAGTAAATAGTCCAAAGTCAAAAGAAGCCCTGACCTTAAGCATTTGGGTAAGGGATACTAAACACTGTGTTATCACAGTATCGTAGATGAGCAGAGGTACACAGAGAAACAAATGAGCAGAACAGTATCCTTGGTAAAAGTTACCAGCTGATCTTGGCTTTAACCCAAAGTGTTGGCCATAAAAACAGGTCAACAACACAACATTACATCTGCAACTGTGCCGCAGGGTGTGGATGGAGAACAAAGAGGCTACAATGGACCAATCCAACTGGACCGGCTTCCAGGCATTCACAGGAGCACTCAGCTTCTGAGGAGACGCTGTGAACATATCCACAATCAGTCCTGCCCTCTGGTGTTTTCTACTGGGCAAAAGAAGTAGAGTTCTTCTGAGAGCATTTTCTGTTGCAGCGAGGTCTTTGGCAGAACAATTGCAGATACCTGCTTGTCACAGGGGTTCAGTTCTTAAGTGGCCTCCCTGCTATAGAAACGGTGTTTTCAAACCACAGTTTAAAAGTCATCCAGTAAATAGATGGGGCACAAGGACTTGTTTTGGGATGTTCTTCAGTAGCTTTTGAGTGCCTTTTCTATAATAGGTGCACAGAAAATCAACTGGAGGACAGGCTGAGAGAATGCAATTCAATATGGCCAAGGAAGACACTAAGGAACTCATAATCTGAAACCCACAGGCAAATCTGTGGCCATGTTACTGACAGCTGAGATATGCAGGATAAGTTCACAGAGCCTTAGAAAGTCAGGCAAGTGCTGGAGAAAACTGGTGGTGAACACGCACCTCAGTGGACTTTTTCAAATTCAAGTCAAATTTTTATTTTGATTGGCTTGTGGTTTGAAGAATTGAAAAACCACTGGTAACAACCCCATATGTTCATAATGTCATTTGAGAAGCATTTATGAGGTAAGAAAATATTAGGAATACATATATGCACTAGTGCTTTCTGGGTAAATTTTAATCAGTGTAAACATTTATTCAGACCAAGAACTAAAGGTCCTTGTTTTTTTCTCAAAAGAAAAAATCTAACACCAACATGGCCTCCTATTGTGAGGATACAAGCACCAGGTATGGTAAGATTGGTAGACAGATCCTAGGCTCTAACCACCAGGAGTAAACTCATTCTTATGTAGTCATACAGCATGTAACAAAATATCTCTCCCTGAACCATTTGACTCCAATAATCTCAGTGACAGCTTTGCTAGTTCTGCTGGGGTAAGAAGCAAGACATGCGTAAGAGACTACACATTTGCATCATCTCTTGCATGGATTTATGCTAGCCCAGAAATAGGGCATCTGCTAATCTGTCTGGGATGTCAAGGGAAGCATAACTGGGTTCTTGACCTAAGAATCTTCTGTCTTCCAGGCTCTCTGCGGGGCTCGATGAGTGCATAAGGAGCTAGCAGCCAGGTGGAGTTTTAAGTGCTCTGCTGTGTACCGGCTCAGGTTTCTGTGAGGTGGAGCACTGTCAGTCAGCTGTTTCCTGAGTGCTGGATTCTCATTTAAGACATGCGTTTAATAGGAAACTTGGGGTCTTCTCACATTCTTCACTCTCAAATGAAGTTCAAACCAGATGTAATTTACAGTTTTAGAGATACTGTGAGATACGTTCTGTCCTAACAAGTTAGTCAGAAACCGAATTGCTTTTAAGGATTCTATCTTCTACTTTTCTAATTTGCATTAGTGTGTGTCCTAACAGATAAAAATACCTCTCCCCCACCACATGCATATGGAACTTATGTCCATGCAAATTTGTGGTCTTCGGTTTTGAGTAGCTTCATTTTAGCTGCCATGACTTTAATTCTATTGTTTCGGGCAATTTGAAGGCATGGAATTGGCTAGAATGCAAATGCATTCTCTCTGGCCTTGCCAACAATCAGCAACTAAAGTACAACAGGCTGTGATTAATGTGGGCTTGCACAGAAATGCAAGCCAACATGTGTCTAATTGTTTAGCAACAAACAGAACCCATTGAGTGCTCTAGAAATAAGCTTTCTTCCTGGAAGCCAAATCAAATATTACATTCTGGCCCTGAAGACTGCAGACATCTAACAGCCCACAGGTATTGTAGAATAACTGTGCTGTTCTAATGTACAAAGATTGGGAGGGCATGTCCATTGATCTGGCATGGTCCTGAAGTCTTTGCTGTTGCTCGTTTTGCCAGTGCATAAGAATGTGATGTTCATATGTTCGTGCGGACTGAGAAATCTCTATAGAAAAGACAGGCTAAGCAGTTACTAGAGTCTATCTATGCCTTCAGTGTTCATGTTTCTGCCTGTTAATGTTTTGGCTTTAAAAAACAAAAAACAAACAAACAAACAAACAAACAAAACTTTGTGCTCTTAAAAGCCAGAACTCTGTTGAAGGTACCCTGACTACTGGTCTAGATAGATCGGATTCCCGGGGACCCTAAGGGACTACAGGCACATTCCCAGTTGGCACATTCCCAGTCTCCCAGAAGATCAGGCCCTTCATAGCTACAGCACCCCCACAGACCCCTGTAGAGAGGTTTGAGACAGATTAGTCACGTAGGGCAAGACCCCAAACCCCTCCTCCACAGATGAGGACGTGAGTGACCACAGGTCAAGTAGGCTCAAGACAGATCAGTCATAGAAACAGTACCACGTCTGCAAATATGTAGATGAGGTCGTCCTAAGCTCTCAGGCCAAACCAGTAGGAAATACCCACTGTCAGACACTGACCCAACCAAAAACTGTATTTCAGAGTCACGTTCAGAAGGATTAAAGGCGTGTGGGAATTATTCCATCGGCTGAGAGCTTCTGTCATAAGGGCTACAACACCACCACTTGGAGAAGAGATCTACTCTCCCAGACTGCCAGCTAGTCAGTCTCCTGCGGGCTCAGCCCGGTTGGAGCAACTGAAGTGGCAACGGCAGAAAGGTACAGAGTAGGCAATTTTGTCTACTCCCTGATTTTAGGGGGAAAATTTCAAGTTTTTCTCCATTTAGTTTGATGTTGGCTACTGGTTTGCCCAATATTTGTAAACCTTTTCTTACTATGTTTAGGTATAGGCTTGAATTCTTGATCTTCCAAGACTTTTTGTCATGAAGGGGTGTTAAATTTTGTCAAATGTTTTTCAGCATCTAATGAAATGATCATGTGGTTCTTTTCTTTGGGTTTGTTTATGTGGTGGGTTACATTGATGGATTTCCATATATTGAACCATCCCAGTACTTCTGAATGAAGCCTACTTGATCATAATGGATGATTGTCTTGATATGTTCTTGGATACAGCTTCTAAAAATTTTATTGAGGATTTTTGTGTCCATATTCATAAGGGTAATTGGTCTGAAGTTCTCTTTCTTTGTTGGGTCTTTTTGTGATTTATATATGATCATAATTGTGGCTTCATAGAAGGAATTGGGTAGTGCACATTCTGTTTCTATTTTGAAGTAGAGGGTTATTCAACTTCCATATATATATGTGTGTGTGTGTGTGTGTGTGTGAGTTTTCTGTAGTTTTTGTTGTTATTGAAGACCAGCCTTAGTCCATGGTGATATGACAAGATGCATGGGATTATTTCTATCTCCTTGTATCTGTTCAGGCCTGTTTTATGACCGGTTATATGGTCACTTTTGGAGAAGGTAACATGGGTTGCTGGGAAGATAGTGTATTCTTTTGTTTTTGGATGAAATGTTCTATAAATATCTGTTAAGTCCATTTAGTTCATATCTTCTGTTAGTTTCTCTATGTCTTTGTTTAATTTCAATTTCCATGATCTGTCCATTAATGAGAGTGGGGTGTTGAAATCTCCTACTATTATTGTGTGAGGTGCAATGTGTGCTTTGAGCTTTAGTAAGGTTTCTTTTATGAATGTAGGTGCCCATGCATTTGGAGCATAGATCATCTTGAGAGTTCATCTTGGTGGATTTTTCCTTTGATGAATATGAAGTTCCTTCCTTTTCATTTTTGATAACTTTTTGTTGAAATTCGATTTTATTTGATATTAAAATGGCTACTCCACCTTGATTCAACAGACCATTTGCTTGAAAAGTTGTTTTTCAGCCTGTTATTCTGAAGTAGTGTCTGTCTTTGTCTCTGAGGTGTGTTTCCTGTATGCAGCAAAATGCTTGGTCCTCTTTATGTATCTAGTCTTTTAGTCTATGTCTTTTTATTGGGGAATTGAGTCCATTGATGTTAAGAGATATTAAGGAATAGTGATTCTTGCTTCCTGTTATTTTTGCTGTTAGAGGTGGAATTATGTTTGTGTGTCTCTCTTCTTTTGGTTTTGTTGCAAGGAGATTACTTTCTTGCTTTTTCTAGGGTGTAGTTTTCCTTCTTGTGTTGGAGTTTTCCATCTATTATCCTTTGTAGGGCTGGATTTGTAGAAAGATATTGTGTAAATTTGTTTTTGTCGTGGAATATCTATGTTAATTGAGAGTTTGACTGGGTATAGTAGCCTGGGCTGGCATTTGTGCTCTCCTAGGGTCTGAATGACATCTGCCCAGGCTATTCTCACTGTCATAGTCTCTGCTGAGAAGTCTGCTGTAATTCTGATAGATCTGTCTTTATATGTTACTTGACCTTTTTCTCTTACTGCTTTTAATATTCTTTCTTTGTTTTGTGCATTTTGTGTTTTGAATATTATGTGATGGGAGGAATTTCTTTTCTGGTCCAATCTATTTGGAGTTCTGTAGGCTTCTTGTATGTTTATGGGCATCTCTTTCTCTAGGTTAGGGAAGTTTTCTTCTATAATTTTGTTGAAGATATTTACTGGCCCTTTAAGTTGGGAGTCTTCACTTTCTTCTATACCTATTATCCTTAGGTTTAATCTTCTCATTGTTTCCTGGATTTCCTGGATGTTTTGGGCTAGGAGCTCTTTGCATTTTACATTATCTTTGACAGTTGTGTTGATGTTTTCTATGGTATCTTCTTCCCCTGATATTTTCTCTTCTGTCTCTTGTATTCTGTTGGTGTTGCTTGCATCTATGAATCATGATCTCTTCCTTAGGTTTTCTATCTCCAGGGTTTTCTACCTTTGTGCTTTCTTTATTGTTTCTATTTCCATTTTTAAATCCTGTATGGTATTGTTTAATTCCTTTACCAGTTTGGTTGTGTTTTCCTGTAATTCTTTAAGGGATTTTTGGGTTTCCTCTTTAAGGGCTTCTACTTATGTTCTTACTTGTGTTGTCCTGCATTTCTTTAAAGGAGTAATTTATGTCCTTCTTTATCACCATCAAATGTGATTGTAAATCTAAATCTTGCTTTCCCAGTGTGTTTGGATATCCAGTATTAGTTTTCTTTGGGAGAACTGGGCTCTGATGATACCAAGTAGTCTTGGTTTCTGCTGCTTAGTTTCCTGTGCTTTCCTCTTGCCACCCAGTTGTCTCTTGTTTTAGCTTGTCTTGCTGTCTCTGGCAGTGGCTTGACCCTCCTGTAGGCCTGTGTGTTAGCACTGCTATAGACCTGTTTTCTTTCATCTGGATCTCAGAACAGAGAGATGCTCTTGGATTTGTGTGACCTGAAGCCTCCAGGCAGGTTGCTTGGCACAGAAGAGTTGGTATCACCTCTGCTCTCAGGTGTGTAGGAACTCTTGGTGATGGGCTTTCAGCTCTTGGTGCAGGCAAAAACCTGAAACGTTCTGCCCCTGACTGCTCCTAGGTCCCTGTGCCCAGAGGGCACAGATGGCACTAGGAGATTTCCTCTTGGGTCAGGAATGTGGGCAGAAAGTAGTTGTCTCCTCTGAGTTCTCTGGATCCACACTTCTGAGGGTCCAGCTCTCTCCTCCATAGAATTTGGGTTCACGGAGCTGTGGGACTGGTTCAGTTCAGTTCTGGTGCTCAGGCAAAAAACAGTAGGTTCCTGCCACTGACTCCTCCTATATTCCTATATCCAGAGGCACTGTACAGTTTCTTCTTGTGCTAGGAATGTGACCAGAAGTGGGCAGAAGCGGCAGTCTCCCGTGAGGTCTCAGGATTGTCCATACTTCTGGGATATCGGCTCTCTCCCTCATGGCAGAAATTTTTCTTAATCAGTGATTGATGGGGGATGGCCTAGGCCATTATGGTGGTGCCATCCCTTAGCTTATGGTCCTGAGTTGTATAAGAAAGCAGGTTGACTACAGACTGGGAAAAAATTTCACTGACCCTACATCTGATGGGGGGGCTAATATCCAAAATATATAAAGAACTCAAGAAGTTAACCTCCAAAACCCACAAATAACCCAATTTTAAAATGGAATACAGAGTTAAACAGAGAATTCACAACAGAAGAATCTCTAATGACTGAAAAACACTTAAAGAAATGTTCAAAGTCCTCCCTTATCAGGGAAATGCAAATCAAAATGACCTTGAGATTCCACCTTACACCAATCAGAGTTAGTAAGATCAAAACCTCAAATGATATCACATGCTGTAGAGAATGTGGAGAAAGAAAAACACTCCTCCATTGCTGGTGGGACTGCAAACTGGTACATGCCCTCTGGAAATCAATCTGGAGGTTCCTCAGAAAAATGGAAATAGTTTTACCTGAAAACCCTGCTATACATTCCTGGGAATATATCCCCAAAAAGCTCCAACATACTACAGGGACACATGCCCCACTACGTTCAGAGTGGCCTTATTTGTATAACCAGAAGCTGTAAACAACCCAGATATCCCTCAACTTAAGAATGGATACAAAAATGTGGTTCATTTACACACTGAAATACTACTCAGCTATTAGAAACAAGAACATCATGAATTTTGTAGGCAAATTGATGGAACTAGAAAATATCATCTTGAGTGAGGTAACCCAGACCTAAAAGGATATGAATGATATTAGCTAAAACATACAGAATACCTAGAATGCAACCCAGAGACCATTATAAGTTTAATAGGCAGGAAGGCCCAAGTGAGGACGTTTCAATCCCACTTAGAAGGGGGAACAAAATAATCACAGGAGACAAACGGAAGAAGGGATTTGGGAAGGAGGTGGAAGAGGGAGGGAAAAATGGGAACAGAATCAGGTTCAGGGTGTGGTGCAAAGACATGAGAGAAGCCCAGATGGCCAGGAGAATGAAGAAAAATATGCAGCCTTAGGAGTGGGAGGTGGGGGGACCCTCTAGAAAGTACAAGACATGTGAAAGGTGAGAAAGTCTCAGGACTCAATGGGGATAACCTTAGCCAAAATGAACATAAGTGGGGAGAAGAACCTTGAAGAGTTCACCTTCAGTAGATAGACATGGCCTCAAGTCAAAATTTCTGACCCAAAATTATTCCTGTCTAAAAGAACTGCAGGGAAAAAATGGAGAAGTAAACCCTTAGCCAGACTAATGAGAGGACACAGAGAGTATATACAAATTAACAAAATCAGAAATGAAAAGGGAGACATAACTACAGAATCAGAGGAAATTCAAAAAATCATCAGATCCTACTACAAAAGACTATATTCAACAAAACTTGAAAATCTGCAGGAAATGGACAATTTCTTGGACAGATACCAGGTACCAAAGTTAAATCAGGAACAGATAAACCAGTTAAACAACCCCATAACTCCTAAGGAAATAGAAGCAGTCATTAAAGGTCTCCCAACCAAAAAGAGCCCAGGTCCAGATGGGTTTAGAGCAGAATTCTATCAGACCTTCACAGAAGACCTCATACCAATATTATACAAACTATTCCACAAAATTGAAACAGATGGAGCGCTACCAAATTCCTTCTATGAAGCCATAATTACTCTTATACCTAAACCACACAAAGACCCAACAAAGAAAGGGAACTTCAGAACAATTTCCCTTATGAATATCAATGCAAAAATACTCAATAAAATTCGAATCCAAGAGCACATCAAAACAATCATCCACCATGATCAAGTAGGCTTCATCCCAGGGATGCAGGGATGGTTTAATATACAGAAAACCATCAACGTGATCCATTATTTAAACAAACTGAAAGAACAAAACCACATGATCATTTCATTAGATGCTGAGAAAGCATTTGACAAAATTCAACACCCCTTCATGATAAAAGTCCTGGAAAGAATAGGAATTCAAGGCCCATACCTAAACATAGTAAAAGCCATATACAGCAAACCAGTCGCTAACATTAAACTAAATGGAGAGAAACTTGAAGCAATCCCACTAAAATCAGGGACTAGACAAGGCTGCCCACTCTCTCTCTACTTATTCAATATAGTTCTTGAAGTTCTAGCCAGAGCAATCACACAACAAAAAGAGATCAACGGGATACAGATTGGAAAAGAAGAAGTCAAAATATCACTATTTGCAGATGATATGATAGTATATTTAAGTGATCCCAAAAGTTCCACCAGAGAACTACTAAAGCTGATAAACAACTTCAGCAAAGTGGCTGGGTATAAAATTAACTCAAATAAATCAGTAGCCTTTCTCTACACAAAAGAGAAACAAGCAGAGAAAGAAATTGGGGAAACGACACCCTTCATAAGAGTCCCAAATAATATAAAATACCTCGGTGTGACTTTAACCAAGCAAGTGAAAGATCTGTACAATAAGAATTTCAAGACTCTGAAGAAAGAAATTGAAGAAGAGCTCAGAAGATGGAAAGATCTCCCATGCTCATGAATTGGCAGGATTAATATAGTAAAAGTGGCCATTCTACCAAAAGCGATCTACCTATTCAATGCAATCCCCATCAAAATACCAATCCAATTCTTCAGAGAGTTAGACAGAACAATTTGCAAATTCATCTGGAATAACAAAAAACCCAGGATAGCTAAAACTATCCTCAACAATAAAAGGACTTCCAGGGGAATCACTATCCCTGAACTCAAGCAGTATTACAGAGCAATAGTGATAAAAACTGCATGGGATTGGTACAGAGACAGACAGATAGAGCAGTAGAATAGAGTTGAAGGCCCAGAAATGAACCCACACACCTATGGTCACTTGATTTTTGACAAAGGAGCCAAAACCATCCAATGGAAAAGACAGCATTTTCAAACAATGGTGCTGGTTCAACTGGAGGTCAACATATAGAAGAATGCAGATCCATCCATGCTTATCACCCTGTACAAAGATTAAGTTCAAGTGGATCAAGGACTTCCACGAAAAACCAGATACACTCAAACTAATAGAAGAAAAAGTGGGGAAGCATCTGGAACACATGGGCACTGGAGAAAATTTCCTGAACAAAACACCAATGGCTTATGCTCTAAGATCAAGAATCAACAAATGGGATCTCATAAAACTACAAAGCTTCTGTAAGGCAAAGGCACTGTGGTTAGGACAAAACGCCAACCAACAGATTGGGAAAAGATCTTTACCAATCCTACAACAGATAAAGGCCTTATATCCAAAATATACAAAGAACTCAAGAAGTTAGACTGCAGGGAGACAAATAACCCTATTAAAAAATGGGGTTCAGAGCTAAACAAAGAATTGACAGCTGAGGAATACTGTATGGCTGAGAAACACCTAAAGAAATGTTCAACATCTTTAGTCATAAGGGAAATGCAAATCAAAACAACCCTGAGATTCCACCTCACACCAGTGAGAATGGCTAAGATAAAAACTCTGGCGACAGCAAATGCTGGCGAGGATGCGGAGAAAGAGGAACACTCCTCCATTGTTGGTGGGATTGCAGACTGTACAACCATTCTGGAAATTAGTCTGGAGGTTCCTCAGAAAATTGGACATTGAACTACCTGAGGACCCAGCTATACCTCCCTTGGGCATATACCCAAAATATGCCCCAACATATAAAAAAGACATGTGCTCCACTATGTTCATAGCAGCCTTATTTATAATAGCCAGAAGCTGGAAAGAACCCAGATGCCCTTCAACAGAGGAATGGATACAGAAAATGTGGTACATGTACACAATGGAATATTACTCAGCTATCAAAAACAATGACTTTATGAAATTCATAGGCAATGGATGGAACTGGAAAATATCATCCTGAGTGAGGTAACCCAATCACAGAAAAACACACATGGTATGCACTCATTGATAAGTACATATTAGCCCAAATGCTTGAATTACCCTAGATGCACAGAACACATGAAACTCAAGAGGGATGATCAAAATGGGAGTGCTTCAGTCCTTCTTTAAAAGGGGAACAATACACTTGGCAGGGAATAGGGAGGCAAAGTTTAGAACAGAGGCAGAAGGAACACCCATTCAGAGCCTGCCCCACATGTGGCCCATACTTATACAGCCACCCAATTAGATAAGATGGATGAAGCAAAGAAGTGCAGGCTGACAGGAACCGGATGTAGATCTCTCCTGAGAGACACAGCCAGAATACAGGAAATACATAGGCAAATGCTAGCAGCAAACCACTGAACTGAGAATGGGACCCCCGTTGAAGGAATCAGAGAAAGGACTGGAAGAGCTTGAAGGGGCTCAAGACCCCATATGAACAACAATGCCAACCAACCAGAGCTTCCAGGGACTAAGCCACTACCCAAAGACTATACATGGACTGACCCTGGGCTCCAACCTCATAGGTAGCAATGAATAGTCTAGTAAGAGCACCAGTGGAAGGGGAAGCCCTTGGTCCTGCCAAGACTGAACCCCCAGTGAACGTGATTGTTGTGGGGAGGGCGGTAATGGGGGAAGGATGGGGAGGGGAACACCCATATAGAAGGGAAGGGGGAGGGATTAGGGGGATGTTGGCCCGGAAATCGGGAAAGGGAATAACAATGGAAGTGTAAATAAGAAATACTCAAGTTAATAAAGATAAAAAAAAAAGAAAAAAAAGGTGGCTTAGTGACCGGCCCAACTGGGGATCTATCCAACGGGGAGAGAGGAGGGGAACCATGGCCTCACAGTCTTACTGGTGCTATGGTGTGCTTATAGACAGGAGACTAGTAAGGCTATGCTCTGAGAGGCTCTACAATCGCTGACTGAGACAAACACAGATACTTACACCCAACCATTTGACTAAAGTCGGGGCATCCTGTGGTGAATTATAGGAAGGACTGAAGAAGCTGAAGGGGAGAGCAACCCCCATAGAAAGACCAGCAGTCTTATCTAACTTGGAATGGTGGGAGCTATCAATGACTGAGTCACCAACCTGGCAGCATATATACTGGCTGGTCTGAGGCCCCAGCACATATGAAGCAGAGAACTGCCTACTTTGGCCTCAGTGGGAGCGAATGGATCTAATCCTTGACAGACTTGAGGCCCTAGGCAAGGGGGATGCCTGGGGTGGGAAGCACCCTCCACATGCAATGGGGAGGAGGAATGGGATAAGGAACTCTGAGAAGGGGAATCAGGGATGTGTGTAACAGTTGGAATGTAAATAAATAAAATAATTTAAAAAATAAGGTAGGTTGAGCAAGCCATTAGGATCAAGTCAGTAAGCAGACCTTCATGGCATCTACATTAGCTCCTGCTTCCAGGTTTCTCCCCTGTTTGACCATTTTCCTGTCCTGAGTTTTTTTGATGATGAACTGTGATATGAAATCATAGGCCAACTAAACATTTTCCTGCCCAAGTTGCTTTGATCATGATGTTTTATCACAGTAGTGGTAACGCCTAGATAGTATCCTATAAAATTTCTATTTTTAGATCATAGTCAAATACCATATTTCATATGAAATAAGTTTATGAAGGAGCACAATAGGACTGAAATCTGGTGCTGGAAGAAGTGTGTACTGTAAGATCCTTTCAAAGCCAACAGCTTTGGAAATTACCTTCCCTGCCACAAAAGAGTAGTTCCCAGGGCTAACACTAGCAAGAGCAGAGACAGATGTGCACCATCTTTAGTCATGTGATCTCTCCTCTGGTGTCCTATGACTGTAAGAACTGAGTGGAGAGCCACCTCAAACGGAGAGATTGTGTTTCTAGGGCTATAGACCCATCTTCCAACAACAGAAGCAACAGAATATATAGACTATATTTCTGTCTTACTGATCCACAAAATGTTGAAATTCTGGTACCATGGTTATGATATTTGGAGGTAGGGATATCAGGAGGTAATTTGGTATTAGAGGAGGAGACCCTGGCCTCTTGTTCCTTCCACCATGTGAAAGATACGGGGGAGGGGGGTTATCTGTCAATCAGCAAGGAGGCCTTCTATCCTAAGGAAACAAATCTGTGGACCTTTTCACTCTAAAGTCCAGAGCTCCAGAAGACATTTTATTCACAAACCATTGGTCTACAGTACTTCATAACATGACCTCAGAGTAGTAGATTAGCTCACAGACAACAGATTCATAAACATCCAAGACAAGGAGCCAAGTAAGATAAGGAGATTCTGGGTGAAGTAAGAACAGAAAGAGATTAGTTAGTTACATAGAAAACAGGTCCAAGAAGACAACACAAAGACTCCTGGGAAGTTTAAAATTATTTTAATTTTGATGAGAGATGGTTTAATGAACTGATTTTATTAGGCAGGGACAAAGACCATAAATCACAGACTATGTTAGGGAACAGGTGAGCTACTGGTGTATTGTCTATTCATTAGGAAAAACCTAGCTTCCCTTTGTCATGTGCAAGTGATTAAGATTAAAGATTTAATTATGTAAAACAGAAATAGTATAATTTTCCTATTATGTCTCTGGGGGTTAAGATATGACTTTGTTAGTGTTCTACTGCTGTCAAGAGACACCATGATCACGGTAGGTTTTATAAAAGAAAAAAAAAAAAACTTCACTGGCTTTTACTTAGAGTTTCGAAGGTTTAGTCCATTGTTAGAATGTTGCTAAACATGGCAGCACACAGGCAGACATGGTCGTAGACAGAAAAGGAGCTGAGATCTCTGTCTTCATCCAGATTCACAGGTGATAGGAAGACACACAAACTTTTGAAACCCCAAAGCCCATCCTCAGTGACACATTTCCTCCAACCCAATGAGAACAACTTCCTAGTCTTTTCAAATAGTGCTACTCCTTAATGATAGGCAATTTTCACATTAGCCCAAAAGATACAAAAGAAAAATCTACTGTAAAAGCCCTAAGTATTAGAAAAGGTACAAAGGAAAGCAAATACCTGGTTAAAAAAAAAACCAGGAAAATGTTTTAAATCTGACTAAAGATTTTAAAGATGTAAATTAAAACAGCAATGGATCATGATTCCAAAAAGACTATATCCAGTGTGGTAGAGATTGGGATACACTGCCTGTGCTGGGGAGAACTGCAGCCCTCCCAGTGGAAGCACCTTTCAGAATGAAGTAGCTATACATGATTTGGGTCAACCTTTAGTTGTGAATATTTAACCTAAATATTTTAAACTCCATTTATATATGGTAGTATTTTACTAGAGGACTAATTATAATAAAAACCCTGAATGCGGTTATTGTAAAACATAAATTAAATTACATTAGAAAAAACTACAGAATGCCAGTTTGCAGCTACTGAAATGAATGCTGTATATTTAAGGGCCTGTGAAGCATCCACAATAATTGTTAGCATCTTTATTGGTAACATAATTCACACAGCATCAGAGACACTCAGTTGAGTGTTTTTAGTATAGTCAAGGCCTTATGCAGCTGTCTCTACAGCTTTTCCATAGAGACCCTGTACTTATTAGTGGTTAGTCTCCATATCCCCACCCTCTTACACACAAAAAGTCACTTCACTATTTTATTTCTTGGGGAACACAGAGCATTCATCCCTAGCACTTTCTAAGACTTTAAGAAAGACTGTGGCATTACTTTGGTTTCCAAAATGCTTACACCATTTGAAACACAGTATCTTCCATAGGTTCATTTATTTCATTAACAGCTATTCTTATCTTAATCTTCATAATTTGAGAAGCTTTGCCTCTAAAAGAGAAGTAGAATTCTCGTCAATCATTCTAGAATGGCTTTGCAGTTGCCCTTCCTACTATCACTCATTCAGAGGACCTACCTGTTTTAGGGTTATACTGCTGTACAGACACCATGACCAAGGCAACTCTCATAAAGGACAACATTTAATTGGGATCAGCTTACAGGTTCAAAGATTTAGGGAGGAGCATGGTATCACCCAGGAAGGCATGGTCCTAGAGGAGCTGATTGCTCTACATCTTGTTCAGAAGACAACTAGAAGATTGACTTCCAGGCAGCTAGGCAGAGGGTCTCAAAGTCCATGCCCACAGTAACAAACTTCCTCCACGCCTAATAAGACAGCAATCCTTAATAGTGTCACTCCTTGTGACAAACGTATTCAAACTACCACATTACTCATGTTGAAGTAAAATAAGAAAAGAAGGATTTAAACCTGCCTAAGCTGGTTTGTAGGCAATGATTTTTCCAACCTGCTAGGTCTGGCCATGAATGACTGAGGGGCCTGGGCTCCTTCGGTCCAACCACTGCCATCTCTGACAGGGAGCCTTGGGTAGTCAGTACAGTATCAGGGTGATTTATCTCCTTCCGGAAAGCGGTAGAACTTCATTTTTGATGGAGACCCACCTCTCCTCTTCCTCTATTTTTCAAAGTACGAGGACAGCCTTATCAGCCTCACCAAATTCAACCACTAAGTAGTATTTTAAGGGGTGTTCCCCTTACCCACTCTTTCCTAGTGGGACCAATCTTTCCCATCTCCTTGCTGGCAAGGGACATCCTAGCTAAAGTCAGAGCCTCCATTTCTTTTGTTCCCTACATCTGTTTGACCCAAGGTTTCTCAGTTATCCCCCTCCTCCTCCTCCAAACCCCAGTCTGACACACCCTATCCTTACTGATTTCCTTTCCCTTGGTGGATACCCAGGCATGAGACACCCCAAAGCCCTCTATAGCCAAGCACCTTTCCCCTCTAATCCAAGTGCAAAACCCTTTCCCATCCAGGGCAATAGGTGAGATGTAGCTTGCGCACCTGATTCTGGTTGTCTGTTGTCTGCATGCAGATGGGACTGTTTTCTGGTGTATCCATAAGTTTCATTGTAAACATGGGAGGCAAGATGGAAATCCATCTGCCTCAGTTGAATGTATGAATGATGGTGGCCACCATGCTTTGTCTCTGACTAGTCTTTGAGTGTGTGAGCTGTGTTCTGGGTTTATTGGTTTGACTTTGCTTTCTCTGACACTGCTAGCTGCTAGCCACCATGTTGACACTTTTTGCTATAGCTGCTTTGATAGCTAGAGCTCAGAAGTTATCTCTGGGCTCTCTCATAACTGGATTTAGTTTAAGAAAGATAGGATCTTAAAACAATGCTTGTTTAATAAGGTATCAAAGCTACACCACCACGAATTCATATACAAGAATTTATTTCTGGCCACAGATCAATTTCTTATATGCAAATCAAAGAAGTTAACCTTTGGGTTACCTATTAATGTCTTCTTTCCTTATCACCTGTCCCACCTGCTAACATATAAGGATCACCAAACACCACTCCCTTGGTAGAGGATACACAGTTGCCTTTCAGACATGCCTACATCTAAACATTTCAAACTGATTCAAGTTGCTTGCTTGACTCTCTTATTAAAGAATGTACAGATCATTTGTTTCTGCTGGCTTCTGCCAGTAGAATTGGTTCCAAATTCTAGATTCGTCAGTCATCCCACCTCTTCCCTCTAACGGCTCTGATCATCCATCTCTTCTTATTCTGGCTCCTGGAGCCCCACCATGGGGCTTAAGACACAAGTATTAAGACACTTGCTCCTCTTCCTCAACTGGAACCAACTTCCCTGTTTCTTTGCCTCCTCTCTCTAAGAGCTGTCTGCTAAGTACGGAAGGTCCCTAAGCCCTTCTGAGCCTCTGTAGCCTTGTCCCTACTGACTCTTAGCTCTATCCTGGAAGTCTCATGGCTTTTATATGCCCCCCTGGGCCTCTCTCTTATCTCTCAGCTCCCACTGGCCTTTTAATCATTTGCTATTACAGGACTACTGGCCCCTAGCTATGGAACCAGAGGCCTGCAGCACTCAGTTATACCTTGACAGTGAAGACCAAGTTAACCTAAAGGACTTCGACTCCCCATTCATCAGGAAGTAGTTGTTGTCACTCACCCCTGCATCTAAGAACCTGAATGCTTATGAATAATAAACAAAAAGAAGGGAATGTAAGCTCCTTGAGGTATGCAAGTGGGCAGGCACCTCCCCAGAGGACCTCCACTCACAGAACACTGACTTCTCTAACAGCTGGACCCAGCCTCCACCCTACAGAGTAGAAAGTCCAAGCTCGAGAATTGAAAGCCCCTGTACCCCCAAGAGACCCTATATAAACCCTGTTTTCTGCTCAATTCCTTGCTGCTTCTCAGCTGATCAAAAGCAGTCACCCTCCTGGGATTTTCTCTCCCAACAAATGGCTTGCTTGAGGTTTGTGGTGAGCCTTTGTGGTAACTTTGTGGTTCCTTTAGAGCTGTAACACTTACCAAGCCTGCCCTATTCAAGTCAGTGTGGGCCATGACTATTGTCTCTGTCAGAACTAAGTGGATACAAATATTAACCCAAAGAAAATGGGTCATCTTTTGAACTTTTCCTATTTCCCAGAAATTTCAAAATTACACACTCCTTTAAGCTTTTAGCCATTATTTCACTGTTTCTTGGGAACAGAGGGCAAAGACTCAGATGTGTAGGATCCTACTGTCTACTGTTTGACGCTACTTTATGTCTTTACTCCTCGCTCTGGCTAGTATCTCTATTTTTGAGTAGTACTGTGAGATTCCTAATTCACAGTGTCTTTTTCCTTTTATTTCAGCTATTATTTCTCCTCTAAGCATGCAACTTTTCTTTGATGATAAATGCCAAGTGTGGGCATGTGGCTCAGTCATAGAGTGCTTGTCTACCTTGCACTGCACTCTCAATTTCATTCCTGATACTGGGGGAAGTGCAAAATAAAACAACAAACCCCAATAGCACTGGCACGTGTAGACACACACAGTAGACGAGAGTGGTTCTTGCACATGCCTGACAGCAGCACACACCTCAGCCCTCCAGAGCTGTCTGTTCCCAGTAGACAGACAGCTGGACATAACTCAGCTCTTAAGGCGTCACTCAGTGGCAGCACCGCCGCATTCTTGGATTTCAGGGAGTCTTGCAGAGATCAAATACAAGTTCCAAAGCTCAAAGAAAGAAGGTTACTCTAAATCCTATGCCCAGAACTTACGTTTCATTATCTATAGTATCTGCATTCTCAGGTGAATTCTTCCTCTTTACCTTTAGGATATTATTATGTATTATATTATTTGATGTTCACAAAGAAATGGCATCTTGTTTAGTTGTTAAGATAATTCATTCATACTTGTGGCTTTATAAGAAGATGGACAAAGTCCAACATGCTTGTGTGTGGATGCACACATGTGAGTGCACATGCAAACATGCTCCATACCATTTTAGATTACTACATCAGATGTGGCCTATAGCATGAGACCAAAACTGTGAGACAAAATAAATTTTTTTCTTGTGTTTTAAATGTAAAAAAAAAAAAAGATAATTCATTCATTATACCTTTGTACATTGTTCAATGCTTAAAAGCAGAGTGTATACATACTTAAAACCATAGATTACAATAACTTTATATGCAATTATACAAAACCAAAATATTATCGATTTCTTAAATATAGAACTTTAAATTGTAAATATTTAAACTACTGAAAAGTAAACTTCTTCATAAAAATATTTAATACCTACCAACAAATACCCCACTTTAATATGAAATTCTTTAAGGTACACAGTGCTGGTGTTACACATTTATTAAAATAGAAACACAAGGAGATCATCAATAAGAACAACTCATAGCAGATACTTGAACTAACATTTCAAATGCAGACTGACTGCATGCTATGCATAGAGCGCTGAAGTAACTGTCACTTTGCTGAGTCCTCCTGTGTTGTCTCAGATTTACTGATTTTTAAGAAACAGCGCTGCCCCACACTGGATCCACTGGTCCTGGTTGCCACCACAGGGAACATCAATGTTGGTCACCACACAATCCCTCTCAGCACTTGTGTAAACAGGCAAAGAGATGCATTCTTCGGGGGAATATGGACCATAAGAACCCTGTTCAAAAGAAAAGAATGGTCTAAAAATAGAGCAACAAATCCACACCTTCCGATTCTTATGCTGTATTAGATATTAGACATTTCAACCAAAGATTACTATAGTAAGTTCCTATATCCCACAGCAGCTTACAAATACCCAACCATGGTTCCTTTAAACACTTGCTGAAGGACTGGGAAAATGGCTCACCAGCAAGCATGAGGACCTGAGTTCAAGTCTCCAATAATTACATAGAAGCCAGACACACAGTACAGGCAGCTCTAGCACCAGTGTTCCTAGTGAGATGAGAGACTGAGACGGGGGAGCTCACTGGCCACCTCACTGGTGTGTACAGTGGTGCTTAACAACAGAGAACCATCTCAAAGGTGAAGAAGACCGCGGTGGCTGTCTTCCGACTTCCACAATGTGCCAACCGTGTTTGTGCTCTCCCTTTCCTCCCTCGCCTCTGTCTCTGTCACTCTCTCTCTCTGTCTCTCTCTCTCTCTGTCTCTGTCTCTCTGTCTCTGTCACTTTCTCTCTCGGTCTCTCCCTGTCTCCCTGTCTCTCTGTCTCTCTCTCTCTCTCTCACACACACACACAGATGTAATCACACACAGAGACACATAGACACACACTCTAAAACTTTCCTTTAGCCCCAAATACTGGAATATTTTGAAATTAAGCATATAATTTTATCTGTAAATTTCTACAAACATAAAAATAATTTCTAAGCAAGAATATGCTTACAAAAAACTTCAATTTCTCAATTCTTACTACCAGTAAGTTCAATCTAGAAGGGAAGGATTGAAGGAAGTGCTGTAATCTCCCTTTCCTCTTCACACAGTGCATGTCCCTGGTATGCTCCCGGGGCTGCTGCTTTCCCGAGCTAGCTGGTGGACTCAGGCATTCTCCTGTAGTTCAGTGCAAGTCTCTTCCTGGTGCTCCACTTGTCTGTCTCCACCCGGGTGCTGTTCATGTTGCCTGCTGACTTTGCTGCCCTTGCTGTCTGTCGTATGTTCAGTCTCAGTGTGCTGCAAGCTTGCATTCAATCTCTCCCACAGAGGAGAAATGAAGGATTACTGTGATGATCCTTGGTTTCTTTCAGGAGAATATGCCATCAAAGACCCTCACTTGGGTGCCAGGCATGGCTAGCCATGTTTCATCTAGAATTTTTGTGTGGCTGGATTTCAGAAATAGGCAACTTTTTCAAAGAAGAATTTTCAAACAAATTTGTAATAGTGTTTCCAACTTAAATCTAACATTGGTGTTTGGTCTGAACTTATGATCTCATTCAACCAGTGAATTATTAGTGTTTTAGAGCTGGAATGGAATTTAAGGATTATTCTAGAAGATTACTGGAATGGATTAGAAGCATAGAGAGTTTACCCATAGTAAAGATGGCCATGATAAATTCAGTTACTATCTTTAAAGTCGAAGTGATCATTTATGGAAATGCATGGTTTTAGAATATGGAATACTTAGAAGCTAAGTATTTTGTTCCCTGAGGTGAAAGAACATGTGACCTTTGCATATGATACAGGAAGTTAGAGCCTTACTCATGTACATGCCTTACTCTTTGGACCTACTTCTATCAATTCTGAAATCAACAAGAAAAATTCATCCTTTTCACACTTTCTGCTGATAGTAGATAATGCTATAGCAAAGAGAAGTAAAAATAGTTTTCTTTCAGGAAAATATTTTTTAAATCCTATTTTAATTCTTAAGTGGACATTATATGAACCTTTTCTTTTCCAACATGAGGATTCTGCTGAGATCCTCACATCTTTGATGTAAGTCACTTCAGTCTATTTGATACCCAAGAATTTTAACCTACTGCACATACAACAAAGCTTGCATTTTACATAGATCATTTCCCAAAAGAATGCAGCCATCTGCCCTGAGTCTTCCTGGCTGTCTCTAGTTTGTGTGACTGCTGGGTTATCTGGCCTACCATATGACAGTGCTTTGTGTGCTCATGGAGCACTTATGTCACAGAGGTTGCACACAGATGGGAAAAATGTCCTTCAGTGAAGCTTACAACTTAGGAAATACACACACATCAAATATCTAGAACATAACTTTTAAGTAAAGAGTACTAAAATTAAGTCTTCTGGGCTGTCATCCTAACAAGGCTTATGAGAAAATGAATTCTTAGGTGGACTGCTTGTAAAATGTAGGGTCTGGAGTAAGAAGAACCTGAGACTCCTGCCACTGACTTGGCCCTCTTCTCCAATTCTGCTTAGGATTCAGACTCAGAGCCATCAAGTGCAAGCTTTCTTCCACTGCGGCCACTACTACAGTCTTTACAAAAAGCAGATAGCCATTACACATTCAGTGGACTGTGGTGGTGTGGAGCTTCGTGCTGGAGGGGTCAGTTTTCTCGAGCACCTGATGTCTGCGGGAACCTAAGCCCAGGTAGCACAGTGAAAGGCTCCAGTCTGTCCTTGCTGCCAGCAGACACCAGGACAGGATGCTCTGATGCTGGGTATTCACTGACAGCTCACACAGCTTTCTCCCTAGTCCTACAGCACTCCAGCAAATGACCACTGTGGCTTCTTGACATTCTGCTCAGCATTTCTCAGGCTCCTGAGGTTTGGGAAAACCGAATGGACTTGCTCTAGGTCCCTAAGCATAAATGACCCAAGTCTAGGCAGAGCCAATGATCTGGCTAACACCAAAATGCTGATGGTTCCTTAGGTGTGCTGTGTAACTGCACTAAATACTGAGAATCCAGTTCCTTCTTTAATACATTTATTTTATCAGGACAAAGAATCAGACTAGCTAGGCTAAGGTATTTGAACAAAATTAAAATTTTATGAAAACTATTAAATACACTGTTCATATAACAAAATAAGATACTTGAAGATCGTAAATAGTTCAAAATAGTACATAAAAAGTATTATGCAAATAAAATTCAGTAATTAAATCCCATATATTGTGACTGTATTACAGTTACAATAAATAGAAACTAGTCTGTTGGCTAAGCTCAGTACTGAAGATCAAGTCTAAAATGTGATACCAGTTTGGCCCAGCTATCGTTCATGCATTCTGTCCTATGTGAGTGAGCACACTACAGGGTTTTCCTGCTTCTCTAGTCTATTAATGTAACTTTTGTGCTTTAGGCAAAATGAGTTAAAAGCACACAAGTCCTAGCAATAGCAAGCAATATGCTAATGGCAGGACATCTCCAAGGGACATTGCTGTGTCCACACTTCTTCCCTTCTCTTATTCCTTTGCTTAGAGGTTGATGTTGGTACTTGGAATTTTTCACTGAACGCTTCTGAGTGGAGAAATAACGTAATTTCATATTTGAAAGAAATGTTCTGGCCACTGCTGGGGGCAGCGACTACAGAGCAGAGGCAGGCAGACTGATCGAACTCTGTTACATGTGTTAATTTCTATTTTAATACATCCTCATTCACAGAAACCATAGTAAGCATGAACTCTGTCCTCTGCATATTTTAAAACTACTCTGTACACATTTATAATGCTTATGCAGCTATGTAATAGTCTGTGCACGTTTCTTCCTCTTACTCCAACATAGACAGGAGTTTAGTGTCTTAGGAGAACTGACCTACTGCCAGAGTCCTGACCTTGGGGCTGGCAGGCCCTGCTCTTCTGGAGGCTCCCAGAGAGGGTCTCTGTCCTGCACCCCTGGCTTCTAGAGGCCTCGCTCATTCTGTCCCTTCAAGTTTACCCTCTCAACTTCTGCAGCCTTCTTCAGGGTTCTCCTGTCTCTCATTTCTACAGATCCTCACGAGGATGCTGGTTCTACCCAGATAACACAGGATGTAGCTCCCATGTGGAAAGCTTTGGCCTAACGCATGTGCAGAGTGGGTACAACTTTGAGCATCATTTACAGCTTAAGATCAAAACCCATATAACCCATAATTATCACCTTTTTGATATAAATTTCTGAAAAAAGACAAATATTCTTTTGATCTCATTGCCTTATCTGAAAGTTATCCCAACCCTGGAGGAAATGAATCTGCATGGGTGGGAGGAGCCTCCCAGGATTGTGCTCTTTTGTCTCTCTGAACAGTGACAGTTAGTTACTGCTACAGCCCTAAACATTATGTTCAAACACTCAGGTGCTCTTGATCTTGGTAAAAAACATTGAAATATATGTGTGTGTGTGTGTGTGTGTGTGTGTGTGTGTGTGTGTGTGTGTACATTTCAATGCAGCATTTCCTAATGACAAAAATCTATTTTTCCTGTAGTGAACAACAGTTTTGCTGCTCATCAGAGGGAGGATTACAATGTATTATGTATCCATTTTCAGTTTAAGCTTCAGAGTTAAGAAGATACACATCTCATCTAAAACTGCATTCTATTTTAAAGACACAGGTATGCCTCCAGGTTCCATCCACTATTGAAGAATAAAACTCTCAGTTACTGAAGCTGCTGTTATTCTGTGAAACCTCTGACATATATTACTCTGGCCTGGTGTACGAGTTACTTTTATACTGCCAAGATAAATACTGTGATCCAGGCAATTTATAGAAAGGTGGCTTTATTTGGGCTGATGGTTCCAGAACAGTCTGAGTCCCTGATGGCAGAATGGAGACACGGAAGTTAGGGTTGAGGCTGAGAACTTACGTTTGGAACTGTAGCAGGAAGCGGGGAGTACAAATGGAGACTGGCAGCTGGCTTTTAAGCCTCAGAACCACACAGTGACCTATTCCTCAGAAGGACACACCTCTTGAGCCTCTTCAAGCACCACCAACTTGCAGCCAACATTCTCATTTCAGAGCCACACCTAGTTACTTTCAGTGCTCCTGACTATGCAAAGGCCTTGACCTGTGTGGCTCAAGAGACTTACTTGAAACCATGAAAAGTGTGTGTCTAGGAGGTGTGCATAGGAAGGCTCATGGCACACCATCACTCAGTTCTTAAGCTCAAGGTTTGGATCTAATCCAAGGTTTGGATCTAATCATACACTTTTTTTTTTTTTTTAAAGAAAACTGTTTCCAAAACAAAATGGTTTAAAAATCTTTACCTCTTCAAAAATAAAATACTTTGACTACAAATGTGTTAAATTGCAGGTAAAATGGGAAAGCAAACTAAAACCACCACAAGCCATGATATCTTGCAGAAAAGTAAATGTGAGAGTGGAGCAGTGAGATTGGAGCTGTGCACCCAAGGCTGACCTGTGGAGTCCAGCCCATGTAGCACGGAAGAACCGACGACACGCTGGGGGAGTCGTGCTGGTTTTCTGAGAGGCGATTGCCATCAAAACTGCACCCTTCCAGTAACAGACCGCTGATCTGCACAGAAAGGAACACAGTGTTACAGTATAAACCAGATTCTGATGTGCCAGGCATACAATGCTGTGAAAACAGATTAGGGCCGTTTATTTGGAGAACACACCAAATCTGAACTTGTTCACTGTGAACTTTCTCTAGACAGTTCTCACTTTTTAGCTAATGTCCTCTGAGAAATTCACAATGTCAGGTTAATTAGAAATATAAAAGCAAAACACAAATTAACTCTTTTCCAAGAGGTGTGAGAGAGAAGCCTAATCAGAGAATGACCACATGGTCCTCACACATCTTCTAACACTTTTTATTAATGAGTTATAGCTGTTTCCTTTTCTTTAAAACCTGGGAAGAATACCAATCTGAAACGACTGCTGTGAAGATTGTTATAAACCAAGGAGCAGAGTATTAACAATACCATCTTCCTTTGTAAGAACAGGCCTTGCACCTTGCCTGGGCAGCACAGTAGAGCTGACTCTGATGTAGGAGGCTCGGGTGAGCTGGCTCTGGGAGCATGAGTTTGGAAGAGCTGGTCCACCACTTCTCTGTTCTTTGATGTCAAGGGATGGAGAGGGATGGATAAGGAGAGATACTTCTGAGATATGCTGCCCCCACGCACCCCAGCCACCTACAGCAGGCTGGAGAGCTGACCCTTCCCCTTACACTGCATAGTAGAGCTGGCCTTCAATGTGGGGTTTGTGAATGAGCCAACCCTGCCTCTTATATCCTGTGCTGTGGCATAGCAAGGGAAAGATGCCATCCCCCACCCTCACCCCTTGCCAGCTACAGGAAATGGGAGGGCTGGCCCTGGGGTCATGAGAGGAGGAGTTCTGGTCCCACCCCTCACCTGCTGGAGCACTCTGAAGAGCAGATCCTGCACCTCCCCTGGGCAGCAGAATATAGCTGGCCCTGGTTGCAGGGGTTACTGGTAAGTCAGCCTTGAAGGTATGAGATCAGGAGAGCCAGTGTGCTGACCAGCTCAGATCTCTCTCTGGCCTAGATCCACCCCAACATCGATCCCATCAATGAACTGTGACCTCCTCAGCCTGGCAGGCCAGGGAGACTGTGAAAACACCCAAGAAAGGCAGAAGCAGACCTTGAGTGATGGGCTTATCAGCCTGAGCAGAAACATCTTCCTTGGCTGCAACTGTGAACTTTGATGTGCAGGAGTTAAGCTGCTGCCTTGATTTGTGCTGAAGTTAATGAACTGCAAACTAGAAACTTAGATTTACTGCTGTACTGTTGCTACCCCATGTTACTGTTCTGGGGATGGGTTTTGTGATTTCTCCCTTTATATACACTGTGCTGAATATTAAACTTTGATCAGAACGCTGTTTTGGCTTCATGTTTCTCTCACCCCCCACCCTTATCATTTCCAGTCCTCCTTTCAGGTGAGCCCTGCTCGACCTTAAGCCACTGGACAGCTACAGTGAACCCCTGGACGGCTACAGTGAACCCCTGGAGCACTTGACAAGGCTGGTCCTAAAACTATAGGATCTCCATGACACTGGGTCACAGGCTATCTGAGAGGAGGACCAATCTGACATGGAGTAAAATATGTGTGACGCCGTCAGATACATAGAAAACGTTCAGTAAGTTTCAGCCAGTGATACTGGCCATATACAAATTATATAAACAACCCACTGAAGTGAGAAACATCAAAAGTTTAAGCAGAAATTACTTGGATAATTCTTACCAGAGGTCTTTTTACAATACTTTCTAGATAACTGAATCTATTCTACTATCTCATTTATATATACAGGAAATGAAATCTTAAAACACTTTATTGAGTTCACTACTGAGCACACGAATGTGATTTACATGTCTGTACACACTTAGGGGATAGCTTTACTGTTTGTAAATTCAATTAATACTGTTGGTCTCCAACTGCACCCTGGAGTTAACCCTGTGGCACAGCTCTCTGGACCCAAATCCTGCCCAGAGGGACCTGGTCTCCCAGGAGTGCTGTCGCTCCTAAGTCCACAGGTGAGACAAACATTTTTACTCCAATAACTGGCCAAAGACAACCTGCCAGGACACCACAAAGCTCAGGAACCAAAGAGCAACTGGGGACAGAATCCTTCTGGTCTCCATCTGCACCCTGGAGTTAACCCTGTGGCACAGCTCTCTGAGGCCAAATCCTGCCCTGAGAGAGCTGGTCTCCCAAGAGCGCTGACACACCCAAAATTACAGGCTCACAGAAGGGACCAGCTCCAGTCAGAGACAGCAAAACCAACTCACAAAAGAGATAACAAAATGGCAAGAGGCAAGCACAAGAAGCAGAAACAAAAGCTACTTGGTTTCATCAGGACTGAGTTCTCCCACCACAGCAAGTCCTGGATACCCCAAAAATAGCAGAAAATTGAGACATGGACATCATCTCATGATGACGATAGAGGACTTTAAGAAGGACATAAAAAACTCCCTTAAAGAAATACAGGACAATACAAGTAAACAAGTACAAGCCCTTAAAGAGGAAACACAAAAATCCTGTAAAGAATTTCAGGAAAACACAACCAAGCAGATGAAGGAATTGAACAAAACCATCCAGGATCTAAAAATGGAAATAGAGACAATAAAGAAATCACAAAGGGAGACAACCCTGGAGATAGAAAACCAAGAAAAGAGATCAGGAGTCATAGATATAAGCATCAACAGCAGAATACAAGAAATAGAAGAGAGAATTTCAGGTGCAGAAGATATCATAGAAAACATTGACATAACAGTCAAAGAAAACGCAAAATGCAAAAAGCTCGTAACCCAAAACATCAAGGAAATCCAGGACACAATGAGAAAATCAAACCTAAGGATAACAGGTATAGAAAAGAGTGAAGATTCCCAACTCGAAGGGCAAGTAAATATCTTCAACTAAATAGATGGGACTAGAAAAGAAATTCCTCCCATCACATTATCGTCAAATACACAAAACAAAGAGAATATTAAAAGCAGTAAGAGAAAAAGGTCAAGTAACATATAAAGACAGACATATCAGATTTACACCAGACTTCTTACCAGAGACTGTGAAAGCTAGAAAATCATGGGGAGATGTCATATAGACCCTAAGAGAACCAAAATGCCAGCCCAGGTTACTATACCCAGCAAAACCTCAACATAGATGGAGAAAACATGACAAAACCAAATTCACACAATATCTTTCCACAAATCCAGCCCTACTAAGAATAACAGGTGGAAAATTCCAACACAAGGAGTGAAACTACACCCTAGAAAAAGCAAGAAAATAATCTTCTTTCAACAAACCCAAATGAAGATAGCCATACAAACATAATTTTACCTCTAAAATAACAGGAAGCAACAATCACTTTTCCTTAATATCTCTTAACATCAATGGACTCAATTTCCCAATAAAAAGACTTAGACTAACAGACTTGATCCAGCATTTTGCTGCATATAGGAAATGCACCTCAGTGACAGATACTATTTTAGAGTAAAAGGCTGGAAAAAAAATTCCAAGCAAATGGTTCCAAGAAACAAGCTGGAGTAGCCATTCTAATATTGAATAAAATCAACTTTCAACCAAAGTTATCAAAAAAGATAAAGAAGGACACTTCAAAATCATGAAGGAAAAAATCTATCAAGATGAACTCTCAATTCTGATCTTCTATGCTCCAAATGCAAGGGTACTGATATTCATAAAAGAAACTTTACTAAAGCTCAGAGCACACATTGGACCTCACACAATAATAGTGGGAGACTTCAACATCCCACTCTCCTCAATGGGCAGTTCATGGAAACAGAAACTAAACGAAGACAGTGAAACTAACAGGAGTTATGAACCAAATGGATTTAACAGATATGTATAAAACATTTCATCCTAAAACAAAAGAATATTCCCTATTCTCAGCACCTCATGGTACCTTCTCCAAAATTGACCATATAATCAGTCACAAAGCAGGCCTCCACAGATACAAGAAGATCAAAATAATCCCATGTATCCTATGAAATAACCACTGACCAAGGCTGGTCTTCAATAATAACAGAAACAACCAAAAGCCCACATACACATGGAAGCCGCACAAAGCTCTACTCAATGATAACTTGGTCAAGGGAGAAATAAAGAAAGAAATTAAACACTTGAGAATTTAATGAAAATGAAGGCACAACATACCCAAAATTACAGGACACAATGAAAACAATGCTAAGGTAAGAGGAAAACTCTTAGCTCTGAGTGCCTCAGAAAAGAACCTGGAGAGAGCATACATTAGCAGCTTGACAGCGCAACTGAAAGCGTTAGAACAAAATGAAACAGATATATCCAAGAGAAGTAGGTAGCAGGAAATAATCAAACTCAGGGCTGAAATCAACAAAGTAGAACAAAAAGGAACTATACAAAGAATCAACAAGACCAGGAGCTAGCTCTTTGAGAAAATCAACAAGATAAACAAACCCTTAGCCAGACTAACCGGAGGGCAGGGAGAATGTATCCAAATAACAAAATCAGAAATGAAAAGGGAGACATAACAAGAGAAAGTAAGGAAATTCAAAAAATCATCAGCTCCTACTACAAAAGCCTATACTTAAAAAAAAAAAAACCTGGATAATCTGGATGAAATGTACAATTTTCCAGACAAATACCAGGTACCAACTTAACATCTAAACAATCCCATAACCCCTAAAGAAGTAGAAATAGTCATTAAAAGTCTCCCAACCAAAAAAATCCCAGGACCTGATGGGTTTAGTGCAGAATTCTATCAGATCTTCAGAGAAGACCTAATACCAATACTCTTCAAACTAGTCCAAAAAAATTTAAGCAGAACACTACCTTATTCTTTCTATGAAGCCACAGTTATGCTCATACCTAAACCACACAAAGACCCAATAAAAAAAGTGAACTTCATACCAATTTCCCTTTTGAATATCCATGCAAAAATATTCAATAAAATTCTGGCAAAAAGAATCCAAGAATACATCAATCCACCATGATCAGGTAGGCTTCATCCCATGGATGCAGGGATGGTTCAATATGCAGAAATCCATCAATGTAATCCACAGTATAAACAAACTTAAAGGAAAAAGAAAAACCACATGATCATCTCGTTAGATGCTCAGAAAATTCAACACCCCTTCATGATAAAAGTCTTGAAAGATCAGAAATTCAAGACCCATACCTAAACATAGTAAAAGCAATATACAGCAAACCAGTAGCCACCATCAAATGAAATGGAGAGAAACTTGAAGCAATCCCGCTAAAATCAGGGACTGGATAAGACTGACCACTCTCTCCCTACCTATTCGATAGCATATTAGTCCTAGCTATAACAATTAGATAACAAAAGGAGGTCAAATGAACACAAATTGGAAAGGAAGAAGTCAAAATATCACTATTTGTAGATGATATGATAGGACACGTAAGTGACCCCAAAAATTCCACCAGAGAACTCCTATACCTAATAAACAACTTCAGCAAAGTGCTGAATATAAAATCAACTTAAATCAGTAGCCCTCCTCTATTCAAAGGATAAACAGGCTGAGAAATAAATTAGAAAAAATGACACTGGTCACAATAGTCACAAACAATAAAAAATATCTTGGTGTAACTCTAACCAAGCAAGTGAAAGATCTGTATGACAAGAACTTCAAGTATCTGAAGAAAGAAATCGAAGAAGATCTCAGAAGATCTCAGAAGATAGAAAGATCTCCCATGCTCATGGATTGGCAGGATTAATGTAGTAAAAAATCGACATTTTGCAGGAAGCAATCTACAGATTCAATCCAATCCCCATCAATATTCTAACTCATTTCTTCATAGAGTTAGAAAGAGCAATTTGCAAATTCATTTGAGAGAACAAAAACAAATCAAAACAAAACAAAACAAACAAACAAACAAACAAACAAACAAAAAACCAGGATAGTGAAAACTATTCTCAGTAATAAAAGAACTTCTGGGGAATCACCATCCCTGACCTCAAGCAGTATTAAAGAGCAATAGTGACAAAACTGCATGGTATTGGTACAAAGATAGGCAAGTAGATCAAGGAAATAGAATTGAAGACGCAGAAATGAACCCACATATCTATGATCACTTTAAATTTGGCAAAGAGGCTAAAACCATCCAGTGGAAAAAAGACAGCATTTTCAAACAATGGTGCTGGTTCAACTCGTGGTCAGCATGTAGAAGAATGCTAATTGATCCATTCTTATCTTCTTGTACAAACTCAAGTCCAAGTAGATCAAGGATCTCCACATAAAACCAGATGCACTCAAACTAATAGAAGAAAAAGTGGGGAAGCATCTCGAACACATGGGCACTGCAGAAAATTTCCTGAACAAAAACACCAATGGCTTATGCTCTAAGATCAAGAAACGACAAATGGGATCTCATAAAACTGCAAAGCTTCTGTAAGGCAAAGGACACTATCATTAGGACAAAACGGCAACCAACAGATTGGGAAAAGATTTTAACCAATCCTACAACTGATAGAGGGCTTATATCCAAAAGAGACAAAGAACTCAAGAAGTTAGACGCAGGGAGACAAATAACGCTATTAAAAAATGGGGTTCAGAGCTAAACAAAGAATTCACAGCTGAGGAATGCTGAATGGCTGAGAAACACCTAAAGAAATGTTCAACATCTTTAGTCATAAGGGAAATGCAAATCAAAACAACCCTGAGATTTCACCTCACACCAGTGAGAATGGCTAGGATCAAAAACTCAGGTGACAGTAGATGCTGGCAAGGATGTGGAAAAAGAGGAACACTCCTCCATTGTTGGTGGGATTGCAGACTGGTACAACCATTCTGGAAATCAGTCTGGAGGTTCCTCAGAAAATTGGACATTGAACTACCTGAGGACCCAGCTATACCTCTCTTGGGCATATACCCACAAGATGCCCCAACATATAAAAAAGACACATGCTCCACTATGTTCATCGCAGCCATATAATAGCCAGAAGCTGGAAAGAACCCAGATGCCCTTCAACGGAGGAATGGATACAGAAAATATGGTACATCTACACAATGGCTATCAAAAACAATGACTTTATGAAATTCATAGGCAAATGGATAGAACTGGAAAATATCATCCTGAGTGAGGTAATCCAATCACAGAAAAACACACATGGTATGCACTCATTGATAAGTGGCTATTAGCCCAAATGCTCAAATTACCTTAAATGCACAGAACACATGAAACTCAAGAAGGATGACCAAAATGCGAATGCTTCACTACTTCTTTAAAAGGGGAACAAGAATAACCTTGGGAGGGAATAGAAAGGA